>NW_024090010.1:0-2972 GCF_014356525.2 Nilaparvata lugens | reverse complement strand
TTCCGAAAGGCGTAACGCTTTCGCACCACAACATATCAACAAGGCTACTTCATTGGTGTAAGGCTCCGTTATTCCCAAAAGACCGCGTATGCATTCCCGTACCGTTCTACCACTGCTTTCGGCATGGTCATCGGCAACCTGGCCTGTACGGCGCACGGTGCCTGTATGGTCATTCCCAACGACAGCTTTGATGCGGAGCTCACGCTTAAGGCCACTATGCAGGAAAAATGTACCTCGCCTCAGGCGTACCTACCATGTTTATTGCACCAAATCACGAGCTACTTGATCATTCTGACTAATTATCATTCCTATTTTTAATTTATAATTAATTTTAATTCTAATTTATATTCTTATTCTAACAAATTATTAGAAAATATGATTTTGGCCTACTTTTTATGAAACTTCTTACTTATTATAAACTAACAAAAGAAAGCAAGAGCCAATTGATCATTGTAATTGATTGTAAATTCTAATTTTCTTAATTCTAACAAATTATTAAAATTATATGAATATTTTCATATGAAAAAAAAAGAATAAGCAGTTTAAGAATAAGCATCAAGAATAAGCAAGAATAGATTCAAGCAAAATTCAAGATTAAAGATTCAAGAAAAGATTCAAGCAAGAATAAGCATCAGATATACCGGTATCATCTATCCTCTATAGAAGGCAGTGGCAAGGCACAGAATCGGCAACGCTGGTCTCCTATCTTTCTCCACTGCTATTACAAAGACTGCGTTTTAAAAATATATATTTTTTTGTGACTATTGTATAATTTATTACAGTATTTTATCAATGTGATTGTGATTTGTGTTGATAACCTTCCCAATGTTGCTTTTTTCACCCATCCTCTGTCTCATTATCAGATGTTTAGGATGGAATACTTGTATTAATTAATTTCATAATTATTATAAATTGAATTGAATAGAAAATATAGAATGGAAGAAGGACCTATAATAAATTTGTCTTGTCATGGAATCAAATTAGATTTTTCAACAATTTATTAAGCAATAGAGCAGCTTCACTGAATCTGCAGTCTAACGAATCTAATTTTGAAAGATGATAGTCAAAAAATTTAAGATTAGAAGATGAAGTTTATTGATTTGAACCGACAATCACAAGTTGTGATGATGATTGTAGAATTAGTGTAGTCCAAGGACCGGATTCCTAGCTCGGGATTTAGCTAAGTTCTAGACTTTAAACAGCTGGAGTCAGAAAATTGGCTTTCCGAAACGGGGTGTTGTCGTAGTTTTTATGATAATCTTAATTTTCTCATTTCTATATAATTATAATAATAATCCAATTATTGGAGACGTTTAAACATTCCTAAATAATTCAAAATAGCTGAAACGTTTACACTATTTTCTTTTTAATTTATATTGTGTTCAATTTTCTAGTTTTTCGAAATTTAATTTAAACGTGTACTACGACTACGCCCCGTTTCGGAAAGCCATTTTCCTGACTCCAGCTGTTTAAAGTCTAGAATTCAGCTAAATCCCGAGCTCGGAAACGGGCCGTTAAATTCTCAATTTAACGTCCAGTTAGGTTACTCCTCATTGTTGATTTTAATTAACTTAGATTTCATATTTGTTTGATAATTAATAATTAAATCCTAATTAATTTTTTGATTTAAATTTGTGCAGGAGTTCCCTCCACATGATGGATTTAGATACTGGGACAAATGAGACGTCTTGGCTTCATACGATTCTGCCCTATATTGAACATCCACAACATAGTAAGTATTATAAGATCTCATAAATTCAAAAAACTCAATATGTAATATTCGATTCATATAAATTCAATAATTAAAATAATATAAATAAATTCAATATTTAAAAAAAAATCAACAGTAATCAGCTGTTGTAGCTATGGTGAAAGTGATATTTTCGAGCTCAAAATTATTTGAATATTTGTAGTTTGGTTTTTGTTTTAACGGAAGTTTCATTATCAATTTATCTAAATTTGGAATTCTTTGTTTTATTCTGATTCATAGTTTCAGATTGAAGATTTGGTGTTGAAATTGAAGTGAACATAACCTACATAATATTTGGACGATTTGTGATAAAATCAGGAAATTGAAGAAGTTTTGGGCATAGCCTTTTTTTTCTTTTCCGACTATTGTATTGTTTGCTCTATAAATAAATAAATATTAACTCTATTCAAGTTATAGAATCCAACCAATCTACAAATCAAATTATCTATAATATGATAATGGAGAGAATTGGCTTATACACGTAGGGGATAGGAAATTCACGAATGACGCATCATCACGTCTCATCTACTCTACTGATTAGCTTGAAATTTCACATATAGATTCTTAATTTACCGAGATGGTTAGAGGCCAAATAATCATATTTCTGCATTGCTCAGAAACGTTCTGACAACGTTGCAGAGCTAGGAAAGGATAGCGCTGTCTGCTTTGTGGAATGATAGACAAGGATAGCAACACCAATGTTAATCAAATACTGCCATTATAACGTGGACCTCTCTGTATCAACTTTACATCACCTTCCAATTAAATTTGAATAATTTGGATTTTGAAAATAATTTAAGTTCGCTTCATAAGTTTGTAAGTTGTAGAGGGATAATAATATCTATAGAGAGGTCCACGTTATAATGACAGTGTTTGATTAGCAATGGTATTGCTATCCTTGTCTATCATTCAACAAAGCAGACAGCGCTATCTCTTTCTCGCTTTGATCTGTTGCCAGATCGTCTTCTAACAATGTAGAATGAATAATTAATATTAACAAAATATTTCATCTTAATGATGAAAATTCATTAAGAAATTATTGGAAAATATTATTTCTTGCTTAATAAAATATAATTGATTATCTTAAACGAGAATGAACAGTTAATATGTACATCAATAAACCTGTATCAGCTACCGTCTATAGAAGGCATTGACAAGACAGAGGATCGGCAACGTAGTTCTTCTATCTTTCTTCACTGCCATTATAACGTGGACCTCACTG
>NW_024090009.1:0-2990 GCF_014356525.2 Nilaparvata lugens | reverse complement strand
AGGTACTTGTAGTGCAATCTGAGTTAATTTGCTATTTTTCTAACCCAATATTGATTTTCCAGTAATGGAGTTACAAGAATATTACAAAATATAATAGAAGAAAAATTCGAAAAATTCATTTATAGTAAATATATTAAAAATGGAAAGATTGCAAGCAAATTTTGATAAGAACATGTTTCAGTACTACATTAAGACAAGACGTGTAATATGAGAAAAATTTTGTTTTATTGCAAAAAAAGAAAAACGAATTCTATAAAGTTTTGTATGAGGATGGAATAGGTTTCATAATCAAAAATTTGACATGCAATTGTTATTTGATAGTTATTTGTATATCTAGAGTGAAAAGTACGACTTTTTTCTCCCTGTGGGAAAAAGTTTGAAGCCCGAGGTGAAGCCGAGGGCAGCAATTTTCCTGAGGGAGAAAGTATTTTTCGCTCGTGATGTACACAACATTTTCCTCCATCTACATTTTTTTATAGATACTGTAAATAAAATCATTCTAATAACTTACGTATTGGTGACAATGTTCCTAACAACATAACCTAAATCTAAAACCTAAAACCGGTCGGCTAATTGGCACTGCCGATTGCGCTATCTATCGGCTAAAGTTGTTGTAACAATTATATCAGCTGAGCGGCTACCAAAATGGCTGACTCCAGATCACGGTTCAGATTTGAATTGCAGATCAAATATTTGTTGGCTGGTATTTTGAATAGAATAAATATTTTTAAAATTTTAAAATTTTATCATCTACTAATATTAAGAATATAATATTATCATACAAACATGTATTTCA
Source organism: Nilaparvata lugens (assembly GCF_014356525.2). Classification (NCBI taxonomy): domain Eukaryota; kingdom Metazoa; phylum Arthropoda; class Insecta; order Hemiptera; family Delphacidae; genus Nilaparvata; species Nilaparvata lugens. The sequence goes on along the minus strand of NW_024090009.1, from coordinate 2,194 downwards.
TGAGTTAATCAAATTTCTGGTTGTGGTATTGAATTCAGTTGACTCAATGACAGACACCTCTATTATGCTTTCTCATCTGAGCTTAGACCTTCTAACCTATTACAATGTAAGTTTCAAAATAGAGATGCTCCCCATGTTATTTAAATGGAGTCACTTTTACTCCCTAGGGATTTCTGTTTTTTACTCCGAGAGCGAAAAAGTGACACTTTAGTATTAGGTTTCAGGGAGTAAAGTAAGTACTTTAGACAGTAGGTGGAGGAAAAAATAATTTAAAAGGGTACCGAGATTTATATTTCTATTTATATTAGAAGTAGCCCTTAAGAAAAAATACAATAAAATGGTAGCCTATGTCAATAATTGCCCATCTTTCCCTGTCTCTAGCTTCGGTTTATGTTCTTATAAATGATTCTCCAATAATTTAATAATCTCTGAAAATCAGAAGCTCATCTAGAATGTAGATTCTACCATTTCAAAACAATAAATTTTCCGATGTCAGCACTTAAACTTCGGTTTTGCAGGCAGCGCCAAAAATGTTATTTTGTTTATTCAATATATATATATATATAATATATATAATTATATATATATATATATATATATATATATATATATATAATACGTGATAGTAGAGGTAAAAATAAGAAAAAAGTTCATATAAACATATATCCATAAACGCTTCATTAGCGAGCTATACAGGATGAAAGATTTCGCCCGGAATTCAGCTCCTCTGGTGAAATACACCAATGCTGAATTGTTTGGGGACTAGTTTTGAAAAACTTATGCTGGATTCATATGGAAAAATATCTGAAAAATTGAACAAAACTAGTCTGGAAGCTGTAGTGTGAGTAGTTTTGAGAAAAAAGTTGAAATATGCACAAAATCAGCTACAACCTATGAGTTATTAGTTCTCTCCTCATAAAACAGCAAATTTTGTGGTGTAATGTACTACATAAGAATACTTTTATCTAACTTTTATCTAAATTTAGTTCACACAGCTTACATCATTTTTTTCAGAATTGAATTCTCTACAACTTTTATTGCAAAAAATTATTTGTTTACTGGTCATTAAAGAAAGTTATTGGACATCAAACGTAGAAATCTGTGTTTTTCTACTTAGATTTTTGCATATTTCAACTTTTTTCTCAAAAACTACTCACACTACAGCTTCCAGACTATTTTATTCAATTTCAGATATTTTTCCATATGAATCCAGCATAAGTTTTTCAAAAACTAGTCCCCAAACAATTCAGCATTGGTGTATTCACCAGAGGAACTGAATTCCGGTCTAAATCTTCCACCCTGTATAGCTCGCTAATGAAGCATTTATGGATATATGTTTATATGAACTTTTTTCTTCTTTTTACCTCTAATATCACGTATTAAAATATTTTACCATAATTATGAATCACTCTGTATATATAGTGTAATATATATCGATAAATGTGTTTTTTTTCAACTTTTTATTAAGGATTATTATTTCACTGTATTATTCTTATTATGGCGAAATAAAATTTATTTGATTTTGAGTGGAATCATAGATAAAGGATGAGCATAAGCATTACTATTAAGCCTTGGATAAGCATTGCTATATTTCTTGTCTCTGGTGGATTTCTAGTGGAAGATTGGAGTAGACTTGGAATCCAATGCACCAACCAATTTCAACGCTAATCTAAGATTAAATAAATGTATGGTCGTATTTATTATAATGGGTTTCATTCCGGGTTTAAACTAGGGATGGGTATCGATACATCGATGTTTCAACATCAAACATCGATGTTTTTACATCGATGTTTACTGTTCGATGTTTTCACTTATCGATGGTTTTACCTAGACATCGGTCATCCGATGTTTTTCCCCAACTAATGAATTTTTCATTCAGGCTCTCTGTATTTTATGTGAGACTGTTGGATACTCTTGTTAGATTTACATAGCTTCTGTAGATCTTGTCAAAGTTGGATACTTATTTAGAATTAATTAAGGAGTGTAGATATCCATATAAAAAACTTTAATCATTTCCATTACCTAAATAAAAACTCAGGTATTGAAGAAACAATATGAGTAACAATGATTGCTAAAATTAGCTTAGGATGAAATTCCAGACAGAATCTTCAAGGATATCCCGAGAGGTTTCTGACTAACTATGAAGATGACAAATCTTGTAAACCACCTATAATAGAGTTGATGTATCTTCTAG
>NW_024090008.1:0-3004 GCF_014356525.2 Nilaparvata lugens | reverse complement strand
ATAGAGTTGATGTATCTTCTAGTCACAACCTGACTTCCGAGAAAATCGCGAAAAAACCCTATTTTTGACAACATTTTCGCCATTTCAGCCGCCATCTTGAATTGCATTTGATCGAAATTGTTCGTGTCGGATCCTTATATTGTAAGGACTCTACGTTCCAAATTTCAAGTCATTCCGTGAATGGGGGATGAGATATCGTGTATACAGACGCACATACCACACACACACACACACACACACACACACACACACACACACCACACACACACACACACACACACACCCACACCAAACACACACACACAAACCATACAACAGCCAATACCCAAAACCCACTTTTTTGGACTCAGGGGACCATTCGTATAGAAATTGGGTACTTTAATTTTTTTCGGTAAGCAATACTTTCCTTACCTATAGTAATAGGGCAAGGAAAGTAAAAAGATGAATTAAATTTCTCATAAAGACAATAAAATTCAAAATGAAAATTTACTTTATTGTAGACAATTCATAAGAAAAAATATAGCATTATGTTAGTTAGTTTTAATTTGTTTAAATTCAAATTTATTTCTTTGTCTGTGTACACAAGCTAGAACTATTTTATGAAAGTTCTTCCAAGTTCCTATTACAAGTTGCTGGAGAATTGATTTTCTCAGTTTTATTCTAAATATTTTTGAGATTCTCTCATTAATTTTTGACAATAAATTTCGTATTTATTTTAGTTTCATTATGCATTATAGATGAATTTCCCAAAACTTTACTGTTTTTTTCAACCTATAATAGTTGGGAATTGATTATATCAGTTCCTATTCGCGTGAATATATTTATTATTTATGAATACATGGAACAAACAGGATTTCTCCCCAAAAATTGCTTTCATAACACAATAATTAGAAATGATTCATTCTGAATATTTAAGAATACAAAGAAGTAGGAATATTTAAATAAAATTGACATTCTATTGGTAATTAGAATTTGAAAAAAGGAAATTTGTAGAATATAACTACATCACTACATCTATGAACGTAATTGTTGTTCACTAAAAACTCTCTTGTAAAAATTTACATATTTATTCTTCTCTAGTATTGAATCTAATATTTGTTTTTTCTTTTTTCACAGGTCAGTTTTTCTCGCCGAGAAATGAAGTGCTAAGTTTTTGTGAGTACTGTTATTGCGTTTTATAAGTTTTGTTTTTTTGTATTCAGGGAGTGCATGTGGTAGGCTAGATATAGTAATAATTAATAACTTTATAAATATAGTGATTACAATAGATATCAGTATACATTAGTTATCAAATCAGATTCAGTAGTTATAACTAGTAGTATTCATTAGTTATCACTTGATTGTCACTACCACTTATCCTATTAATTAAGCGAGCATTTATGTATTTTTTATACCTGTTATTTATATTTATATCTGGTTATTATGTTCAACGGATCTCGAAAACCGCTCTAACGATTTTCACGAAATTTGGAACATAGTAGAATTATGATATAAAAATTCGATTGCACTAGGTCTCATCCTTGGGAAACTCGCTGAACGTCATTAAAAGGATAATTCATCCTTGGCTGATCAGCTGTGGATAGTAAAAAAGTGAGTGAGCGATTGAGTATGTGAAAAGTCAAATATCGCATCCCCGAAATTCATAAGATGACATATAGCCAGCTGTGAAATATAAATACGATAATTTTAGAGATTGTGTTCTGTTTATCAATAAATAAAAATAACGAGTGAAGCTCGGTGCCCCGATATTTTACTAAAAATTGAGATACCAGTGAGCTGAACTCAATTTGTAAATCCAGTGTGAATTTGGTGTAAATGGAATCATTTATAGTATTGGTAGTTGATCTATCAACGTTCAGCTCTGCTATGGCTGTAGTAGTTTACTGTAGCTCCGCCCACTGTAGACGTGCCTTGTCTCGGCCAATTGCAGACTCTTTCCGCCAACCAACCATCAATCATATGCCATCTTTTCACTTTCAGTTCTCTAGGTATGGTGCATCAACCAAAACTACCATAGTTCTTGTTTTATTTTTTAATGAAAAGTGGTTTGGACATTAAATTTAAAGTTGTTTTATCAAAATACAAACTTGGATTGCCATTTTATGGGTTTGGCTTCAAATAGCGAGCTAGACCTGCCTCTTGAAAGCTCTTCCAATTTCCATAATTACAAGTTGGATAATTGATTTTTCAGTTTCAAATTTTTGAAATTTCCATTGAGCTATTCCAGCTTTTTTAAAAATTTTAATTCTTGTTCTAAACAGTCAAGTATCTAGAGAATGAAACTAGTTGTATTGATAATAATATTATTCATATTCTTTATTGATGCATATAATAAGTACATCATCAAAATGATAGGGAGAGAAAAATAAGGTAACCTTGTGCTATTCCTCTCCCAAATTCAGATAAGGTTATCTACATAATCCAAAATAGTCTTGTAGCTAGTCAACGAAGACTTATAGAGGGAAAGTTTGGAAGACAATTTTGACACCGCAGTTCTGTTTAGGGCAGTGTGGAGGTGAACATATCAAAACCACCCTCATCCCTTTAGCACAAGGGATAGGGATGGTGACTTTTGACATGATAACCCCTAACTGGTCCCAACAAAGCTGTAAAGTCAAAAATTGTGTTCAAAACATTCTCTCCAAATTCCTTGTCAACTGGTCTAATTTTGCATAACTGAAGATCTCACACTCAACACTGAAACTGCTGCAACAGTCGTGGGGATGTGTAAACTTGTGAATTATACATCAATGAGAGAATTTGATGCTCTATAGCTCATGATCAGTATGGATATGCAAAATGTTATAAGAGCAAATTAGCAAAAAATTGAGAGGAAATGTGTTTTTCAAAATGTCCAATCTTTTAGAGCGGATATCTCGAAAGTGAAAGAGATATAAACAGTGTTTACGTAATACTATAGGAAATTATGTAAGCTATAATTTCTGATAGATAGTCATGTCTGTAAATGCATAGTTTTCGAGTTATATGCGAGAACCAAAAAAAT
>NW_024090007.1:0-4172 GCF_014356525.2 Nilaparvata lugens | reverse complement strand
TACAGATCCTTTGACGGGAGAATTGAGATGCGATGGCAGTGTAAAAAACTTTTAAGAATATCAAGTGACGATTTTGAAAGTTTAATTGTTGGTATTGGACACATAATTAGTAAACAGGATACTAAATACAGGAAAGAAATTCCAGTGCGAGAAAGATTGGCTATTACATTGCGCTTTTTGGCGAGTGGCGACTCTTATACTAGTCTCAGTTATTTGTTTAAAGTTTCCAAAAGTGCGATATCTATTTTAGTGCCAGAGATTTGTGAGGCTGTTATAGGTTTCCTAAAGGATAACATACAGGTGGGCAAAGAAAGGAAATTACTAAATATTGTTATTTTAAGATACCTTTATTTGTTTACGTTGTGCACTGAGTTAAAAAATCTAGACAAAAAAAGTTGCAACCCTGGTAGTGACTTGTAAATAAAATATGAACACAAAGTTAAGTTAATGTTTCAAAGTAACACAATTCAAAAATTAGAAATAAATGTATACAACAGAAAAACTCCAAATCAAACAAAGAAACTCTATAGCTTAAGTAATGTATAGCTTAGCTTGAGTAATGTATAGCTTAGCTTACATTATAGCTTAGTTAATGTATTGGCATCTTCATCACCCTCAGGCTCCAGAACCACTTTTTCCCTTCTTATTAATTCGTTGGAATGTTGTAATCAAATTCCTCATTTTAGACTGGACTTCAAGTTTGTTTACTTTTATTTCCTGGAAAATTTCATTCCAAGCATAATTTTTTAAATTTTTGTTTTTAAAATCCGAAAGGATGTGGTTCCACAAGACAGGCTTCTCTCTAAACAACTCTATCAAAGTAATGACCTGATCATTTGTCCACTCCACTTCACTTGAAAGATTTTCCATTGCACTAGCACAAACAACAACCATACACAAAACACAACAACTCATGACGACTAGCCTGCTTGAACTGAGGAACTGACGCAGCGCGACCACGTGGAGTTAACAGGCGGGAGGGGTAGCGGGGTAGTTGCAGACTCAAGTTGCAGCTCAAGTTAGCGCTGCAACTTGCATTGCCGACCGGGGTTGGCAACCGCCTTTGATCTTTACCGACTCCGGTCGGAAAACCAAATTTCGGTTGCCAACTCGCAAAATCTGTCTCCAACTACGGTTGGCAATGCGAGTTGCAGTTGTTTTAATGCGTGCAACTCAAAATATGCCGATAAATGTCGGCAATCATTGGTTGCCAACTCCGGTGTAAACGCGGCTTTAGATCATATTGTCAACTGAACAAGGTTCAGCTCATGAAACTCTTATTTTTCTCATTCTGTTAGATACCCTACCAGACTAACATAGATCTGCACATCATTGCTGATAAATAAAACTTACTTTGTAATGATTATTAATAAATTTACTATTGACCATTGTTGGCCATTTATTTGTTGTTATATTATAGAAGATACATAGCAAATGAGATCAAATTTCCATTATAAATGTGGTCTTAATAGTGGATCAAATTGTTTCCTACAATTTAGGTCAAATTGATAATTTTTGAACCAATATTGACCGAGCTTGAGTCAATTTCCCATCTTTCAGAGGGTCTTCTTTGCTTGGACAGACTATGCATATTTCACTGAATTTATCCAAGGTCAAATCAGGATCATGGTGATTAATGGGTGAATAAATAAAACGACATTGCCATTTTATTCATTATTATTTTATATTCTAGCTCTAGAATGGATAGATTCTATTTCAATGTTACTAATTCACATAGCAGAGATTGAAACATAATAGATACTACTCTATTTTCACAAGAGTATATATTGTTGATTTTTATTAGTATTCTACCTACCATATTTTAATCTTTAAACAAGACATCATCAAGTGTTCTCGTGGACTGAAATTTCCAATATTTTAAACTACTGTAGCTTCAAATAATAATTAAGCATTTAATCTTCCATCAAGGCATTTTCTAATTCCATATCAAGGCAGTTCAATAATTCTGAATACAGTTCAAGCAGTCAACTTGAAAATAGTTATGATTCCCGCTTTTGAAAACAATACTGAAAATGTAGTACCAAATGTCACCACATAAGTAGGTTAGTCTTGACCATTGATAATATATAGTTAGATGACTAAGCTATACCTTCAAGCGTTGGAAGCATGATGCCTCCTTCATTTCTCGTCGCCATTGAATATCGGGCAAGAGTCAGGCGCCCTGACAGACTATATGGGAAAACATCGACTTTCATTGCGTTATATCTTTCGACATACTTGATGAATCTCAATATAATTTTTTTCAACTTTTCGTCATTTCCATTACCATATGATACAATGATTTGTTCATTGAACATTATTTTTAACTCGACCAAACATCTAATTTAGTGAACCTACCTCACTACAGATTTTGATCTATTCTATTAGCAAATGAATCACATTTTTACAATATTTTCCTATTACCATGTATTTAGGATATGGAAAATAAAATATTTATATAGAACGCTTATATTACCGTATATTTTATTAGATGGCAAATAATAATAAATATACTGTTATCACAATATTTAGTGAAACTGTTTCCATTCGTTTGTAACTTAAGTATAGGTACGGTACTAATATACTCTATACTCCTATATATAATATAAGATAATGAATAAATACATATTATAAGAACGGAAAAATAAAACAAAAATTATAGATTGCTAATATTACCGTATATTCTATTAGATGGCAAATAATAATAAATTAACCATTATCACAATATTTCGTGAAACTGTTCTCATTCGTTTTGCAACTCAAGTATAGGTACCTAACTATACTCTATACTTCTATATAATATAAGATAATAAATAACTACATATTATAAGAACTGGAAAAATAAAACAATAGCAATGATGAAGAATTTATAGACAATTTTAGCAAATAATATTTTTATAATACAAATTTAGCATACAATATTTCATAGTTCACAAAATATTACAATATGAGACAAATTAATGGAATGGAATATGGATACCTATATTGGATCTATGGAAATAAAATATTTATTATAATATTACCGAAACTTATATTTTATTACTTGGCAAATAATGATAATGAATCAACCTAAGCCTGCATGAAACATGACGATGAAAATATAAAAATACTTATGTATGAAAAGAAATATTTTTATCTGGTGCATGCAGATTCGTACATCCATAAGCACTGCATGAAACTACCATACTTTGAATATTTTTATTGCTTCAATAAAAAAATATTATCATTTGAAAAAGGCTCTTTTTCTACACAGCGAATACAAATACCGACTTCTTGCCCGAAATTTCTGGTAGCTACACTAGCGCAGTGGCATCATAGAGGATATCGCTCTTCTTAATCTTATTCTCTATATCAATGGTCTTGACCGTCCTGACATCTACCAGAAAATATCGGAATGTCAACTGTCATGGCTGTCGAAGGAGTACCACTCATCAAGAATGCATTGATGTTTTGCGCACCATAAACTATGCCACGAGAGCGCAGCACAGTAGTTGGTCTAGTGGTAGGTTGGGTCAGATGGTTTTGTGATGTTTATAATATTGGGGCAAATGGTATATTGGTCAGATGTCTATTGGGTCAAGTGGTTTCGCGGCTTTTCTCGATTTAAAAAAAATGGGTCAAGTGGTAGGTTGGGTCAAATGGGAATTGGGTCAGTTGGTATGCACCCCTTGTTGCTATAGTGAGGTGCACGTTATTATGACAGTATTTGGTCAACTTCGGTTTTGCTATCGTCTATCATTTGACAAAGCCGGTGGTACTATCCTTTTCTAAGTCCACAACGATGACTATTATGTTTTTGATGGTGTAGAAATATAATTGATTAATGCAGAGAATTGGCATCGCTATTCTTCTATCTTTATCCACTTCCATTGTAACGTGGACCACACTATAGTTGGCAAGCCACTGGGCCAGCGAGCAGCGACTGGACCAAAGTATGAACTATAAAATAGGCAGCACGAGAGGCTACAAATCCAAATGAAGTAAACTTGAACGCGTTTCATCATAAAAATTTGAATAATTCTTAATTATTCTATTCTTTTAATTTTATTTCGAAGCAAGAACCTGATTTCTAACACAACTAATTCAATAATTATGAAAAACCCTATTTGCCTTCTATTTGTTTTTATAGCCATTTGAACAGCTGATCCAAATTCCTCTGCCTTGCAGAACTT
>NW_024090006.1:0-2995 GCF_014356525.2 Nilaparvata lugens | reverse complement strand
AATCCAAATGAAGTAAACTTGAACGCGTTTCATCATAAAAATTTGAATAATTCTTAATTATTCTATTCTTTTAATTTTATTTCGAAGCAAGAACCTGATTTCTAACACAACTAATTCAATAATTATGAAAAACCCTATTTGCCTTCTATTTGTTTTTATAGCCATTTGAACAGCTGATCCAAATTCCCTCTGCCTTGCAGAACTTGATCGTTGCTTTGAACTGTGTATAGTGAATGCCTTTCATAGAGGATGCTGTCACTATATCTGATGTAATTAACAATGTTTATCATGTTGAAATAATATTCAATTAAGGAATTATATTCCATCAGATGGGAGGATCAATAATAATAGTTTATCAATGACAAAATGATAAATTTTTACTTTCCCTGCCCCATTACCATAGGTAAGGAAAGTATTGCTTTCCAAAAAATTTAAGGTACCCTAGTTTCATGTTCTCTATACGTTTCATTACTTTCCTTGACCTATCATCAAAGGTAAGGAAAGTATTGCTTTCCAAAAAATTTAAGGTTCCTTAATTTCATGTTTTATATACGTTTCAAGGTCCCCTGAGTCCAAAAATATGATTTTTGGGTGTTGGTCTGTGTGTGTGGTGGTGGTGTGTCTGTGAACACGATAACTCCATTCCTCTTAACGATTGCCTCGAAATTCTAAACTTAAGGTCCTTATATCATGAGGATCCGACAATAAGAAATTCAATTCAAAATGACGGATGATGGCTAAAAAAACATATTTTTCACGGTTTTCTCGAAAACGGCTCTAACGATTTATATTCAAATTTATACTCTAGATAGCTATTTATAATCCTATCAACTGACATGAGTCCTCATTTCTGGGAAAATTGCAGGAGCTCCGTAATTTCCTGAAAAAAAATGAATTTTGTTAATTTTCTATCACGATCTTCTCAAAAATGACTCGACCGATTTTTTTCAAATTCATACCCTGTATAGTTATTTATCAGCTCTATTAACTGGCAGAGTCTCCTCCCTGGGAAACTAACACCCTATCCCTGAGAAATACACTTTGTAACCTCCTTCTCGTGCGTGAGGTAGGTAGGTAGATCAGTTTATTTAAAAGAACATATGTCGATATTTTATTTGTAGAACAGCTGTTTCGACACTTTTAAAAAATCCTCAAACTTCATAATTCAAACGAAGGAAAATGTACTCTGAAAACAATAACAATAGTATAATCATAGTTTTAATTATTTAGCCGCCAATCGGCATAATGTTATTCCCCGAAATTATCCGAATGAGGCTCATAGATCAATGAGCAAGGAAAGTTGTGTGAGTGTACCACACCAGATTTTTATTATTGGAATCGAACATTTCGTTGATAATTCATCACATTTCCACAATGTTATTAACTATCTGCAAACGTTGTGGAGCTGGAAAAAGATAGATCTATCATCTTTGTTCAACGATAGACAAGGATATCAACACCAATGCCATTCAAATAACTACCACCATGGACCTCTCTGATACCAACCGTTCGAATTCTCCCTTGATTGGAGGTAAAATCTGCATGTCTACATTTCTCTCCACACTTTTTCAGAATTCTCTCACACTTGTGGAAAGTAATATTTCCGGATTCGTAACAATGGTGGGGCGTGAGGTATGCAATTGGACTGTCTCCCAGCGATTGGCACCCTATCACGAATAGAGTCGATATAGAAGTTACCTGCGAGAGGAAAAATGCAATTTCGGCGGAACAAAGCTAGATAAACTGGGAGCTACCTCAACTTATAGCTGCCGATACAGTCTCGCACCTCGTAAATATGAATACCTCGTAGTCAGGAGTGGCTGATAAATCTCAACCGTTGCTGTTTTATCGTCAGGGGAAAACGTAAATCGCCCTAATATGTGGCGGACTGAATACATTGAAAAATGTTTGATGACTGTAATAGAAATTTCTCCAATTTCAACAAAAAAGATGTATACTAGTACTATTTTATCGTCAGAGAGCGACGTAAATTTCCCTAATATGTGGCGGACTGAATACATTGGAAAATGTTCAATGACTGTGATAGAAACTTTCCGATTTCAACAAAAAAGATGTATATCTAGTGCTATTTCATCGTCAGAAAGCACCGTAGATTCCCCTAATATGTGGCGGACTGAATACATTCGAAAATGTCTGATGAATGTAATTGAAACTTTCCAATTTAAACAAAGAAAGATGTATACATGATGCCTAATTCTCGTTTCCTCTCGATTTTGATAGAATCAGAACTATTGTTACTTTTCGATCCCAACAAAAAATGTGAATTTATTGTTCATTTTTTTAATGTACATATTCGATGGAATTTTCCCACAACTAATATACTGTATTGTTTTTTCAATACGGATGACAATAAATATTCAGACAAAGGTCTGAATGAATGAATTCCAGGTTAACCAACTACGATTTATAGACCACAAACCCACATATTTCATGTACCGTTGGATTATATATCAAGTGCCATTTTTTGGATTGGAATGAATAAATCTTTCGAAATTTCATAAATGTGCATCCAGATTTGAACAGAAATGATTTCAAATTCGGGCTTACGAAGTAGCTCAATCTACTTGTCTATAGTGAGGTCCACGTTAAAATGGCAGTGTAGAAAGATAGGAGAACAACGTTGCCAAACATCTGTCATGTCAATACTTTCTACAGACGGTAGCTGATACAGGTTTATTGATGTAATATTAACTATTCACTCTCGTTTGAAATAATCAATAATATTTTATCAAGAAAGAAATTATATTTTTCAATAATTCAATAATGAATTTACATGATTAGGATGGAATATTTTGTGAATAAATTAATCATTCTACATTGTTAAAAGACGATCTGGCAACAGAAGCAGAGCGAGAAAGAGATAGCGCTATCCGGTTGTTGATGATAGACAAGGATAGCAATAAACATTGCTAATCGAACACTGCCATTAAAACGTGCACCTCGCTAGTAGTAGATCTACTGATCTATGTACCAC
>NW_024090005.1:0-2985 GCF_014356525.2 Nilaparvata lugens | reverse complement strand
CTACATTGTTAAAAGACGATCTGGCAACAGAAGCAGAGCGAGAAAGAGATAGCGCTATCCGGTTGTTGATGATAGACAAGGATAGCAATAAACATTGCTAATCGAACACTGCCATTAAAACGTGCACCTCGCTAGTAGTAGATCTACTGATCTATGTACCACTAATCTACTAATCTACTCTGAGCGTTCTCGTATTTAGTATTGCGCAGCAGCAGCAGCGTATCATCAAAACAATAAGCGGCTACCGAGTTGAGTCGCTATCGCTCTTCATGAAATTTCTGGAATAGAAATATTGTTTACCGGCCTAAATTAGTGTAGCAATTAGTATCATTGTCATCATTAGCTGCACCCTAGCATCAGCACTAGTGGATTCAAACCTGTCACATGACCAGTGGCGTGATCGTCTTTTCAGACTCCCATTGGTCGGCAATCTCTTTCCCCCGACCTCCTAATTTTCAGCGACCCGGTGCTGCTTCAAGAAGACCTGGAGAGAAGCAGTTGTTTGGTGAACGGGTTCGTGTACGGCTGCGTTCCGAGCAGCGCTCCTATAGTGTGTACTAGAGGGTTAATATTCTATTCTGTGTTTTAGTGAATGGAATATTGTATGTCGATTGCCGACTATATTGAAGGTAGATTTCCTGTTGGATTCTCTGTTCTTGTAGGTTTTCATTGAGGGCAGAGTTCGGTGGTTGAGCGTGAGATCAGTCGCGGATCTACTCTCCTTACGACGTTCCCGATACTAATTATATTCTATTTTGTGTTAACATAGAATATTGTAGGACGAGTTCCAGGCAACTCGAAGATAGAACTTCCTGGGGGATTTTCTCTCTTGTCGGTTATTTTTCCTAAATTCGTATCACTGGGGGTGAACGAGTTATCCTTGGTTTTGAAACCTGTAAGGGATCTCAAGTTTGTGCTACAATATTGAGTGGAAAATTTAGCTAGGCTCTTATAGCGGATATTTTTGAGTACTTAATTTATAAGCCTCGACTCTGTCGCTTCACGACATGTTTTAATTATAATACGGGAAGTGGAATCGTTTGCTATTCTCCATATCAGTATCCATGTCGATTCAGGTAATTGTATGTCAGGACTGGTATCCGTATATTTTTCCTTCTCTGTAGTAAGGTGGCCTTTAGTTTAAAGAGTAATTTTTCTCCATTGAATTTTTATTCTTGTAGGGAATCCCTGTCCTTTTAAGAATAGTTTTTCTCAATTATTTTCATTCTTGTGGAAAATCCCTGTTCCTTTGAGAATAGCTTTCTCGATTGATTTTTGTCCCTGCAGAGAAATTATTATCATTTATAGTAAGTTTTTCCTTGCTTGGTTTTCATACTATAGAGTGCCCATTTTTAACTTTCCTTAGCAGTTTCTGACTTGCTGTAATTCCAAGTAGGAAAATTCCAATCATTTCCTAGAGAACTCAGGTACAGCTTGAGTTCGTCCTTGTCGAAGTTGTTAGACTGCGACGTCCTTTCTCTTTCTTCTCTTCACTTCCCTATTCTAAAATCCTTCTAGCTCTCAGGTACAGCTTGAGGACTTCCTCGCCGAAGTTTCTAGACTGCGGCATCCTTTCTCTTTCTTTCTCTTAATTCTTCCTGTGTTAAAATCCTTCCTGATCTCAGTTCAGATTCGAGATCGTCCTAGTCGCGGTTTTCAGACCCGCGAATCCTTTCTAAAATTCTTAGAAACCTGTCTTCTTTAATAGCAAATAATATTATTTGCTGGTTTTCCCTGTGGAAAATTCACGAATTTTCCCGTGATCTCAGTTGCAAATTAGAGATCGATCTTGTGGTAGTCCTTAGACTGGCAATTACTTGGAAAAGTCTATTGAATCTTTTCCTGAATTAGGAGTCTCTGACTCGATATTTTCCTTGTGGAAAATCCTGGAAGAATCCTTTCCTACCCTGACAACGACAGACTGTTGTCTTCCCGATATTATCCTACAGCATGTGTCTGTGAAAAATCTTTTCTATCTCTCATAATAGTCGACATACTGACTATAATTAAAAGCGTTTTGGACGATTGAGAGTGATTCTCATACCCTTAAGGGCAGTCACAGATTAGCCCTTAATAACCGGCGCGCAGTCACCAATTAGCGCGGAAATCCTGTTTAGCAGTTTCAGAATTGCTGAAATCCTTTCGCAGCAGCAGGCTCGCGATTCAAAATCCTACACCTAAACCTTATCCTCTAAGCCTTAATTACCACGTATTGAAATTGATATACTGTATTTAGCTAGCAGGTCCAGCTTGCTGAGAGCTAAAGCGCAATTCTCAGATTGCGGATTATTGAGCAGATATTTATTTGCTGTAGAGAATAATAATCTTATTATTGATTCTCTGTTCCCTATACCCTATACCGTATACCTCATACCCTGCACCCTACTCTCTATAGCTTACACCCTATACCGTGTTCTTTTTGACGATACCTTAAATATCACTAACATTCTATAGTTCCGCCATACCTTTACTCCATAGCCCTCACCTTAAACCCGATAGAAAAACACATCCGGGCTTGCAGGTACAGCTTGCTCGCCGTCAATTCGCAGTTGGTTCAGATTGCGTACTACCTTTATAAATAGATTATTGGTAGGGATCTGATAGTCAGATCCGTCTCCTTGTATAGGTTTATCTAATCTCCCTTAACACCCACCCTGTATTCCAAAGGCCGAGGGCCGAATCAGCCAGCAACGGCACGGACAAACACTCTTCCCCTGAAATTAAAAATCTCGCGAAAGAAGCAGAGGTAAAGAATCAGGATAGAGGGAGAAGTGTAGGTCCGGTCTCCACCATCAGTACGGTCACCGACCCCGACCCATACCCGCTGTAGCTAGTCCGCGTCGTAGCAATACTTCGCAATTATTAGGAAACCTAGAGGGTGGAATAGGTCATGCTATACTGGTTGACCAATTATTTAGGTGCTAACCAGTGAGTATCATGAACCTAACCTCAAAAATTTATTATTTTATATTATTTAATAAATAG
>NW_024090004.1:0-3682 GCF_014356525.2 Nilaparvata lugens | reverse complement strand
TTGCCAGAGATCTGGTTGAACAATGTAGAAATATAATATTGATTGACAAAATATCCATTCTCATCACGAAAATGTATTGGATATCTTCTATATTTTCTCTATGATATCATAATACAAGTCGGTTTACCAAGAATCACAATGTGTTCTTGTGTGCCTAATTATTGTATGGCCCGGTTCAATACAGTTCTGGTATATAGGCTACTAGTAGGCTATAATCATTCCAATATAAGATATTCAAAAATTATGGAAGATTGTGAAATAATGAATGTACAACTAACTTCATACAAATAAAGAAGGCACTTCATCAAACAAATTTTGAGTATTTGAAATGTGATTGGGAATTATAATATTCGTATGGCTTTTATGGTTGGTAGTCACTGATGGAGAGAGAAGTACTTCTTAGTTGGATCTTCCCTTATCCCTGCCCTGAAGGTAGTTCCACCTCGCCTAGCCTATATCATCTTAGTTGTCAATGGGCCTTACAACTTTCATACTTCAGCCAAGACCGAGAGTTTAACATGACCATATAATGAAGAATTTTTTCATTTTCATTTTCACTATCTGATATCAGGGAGTGACCTGATCAAAAACTTCTTGCTATGAGCGGTGTTTGACTCAGATCTCTAGGCGCTACGCAAGCAATCACTCATATAATATTATGTAGATGGGAGATTGCATGATACAACAGAGTCTACTTAATCGGAATAATAAAATCATTAGGATCTGAATGAGAGAATATCTTGATATCAGATGAAAGTTTTGGAAACAAATATTAATATCGGGGACCGAGCTTCGCTCTGGAGTACAAAGCATAAAAAATTATTACGAAGAAGAAATTATTATAATAGCATTCATAGCATTTATACAGAAATGTTCTATCTAATCACAGTGAATTGAGATTAATTCCCACAGTAAGCAAAAATTTCCCTCACAAGGAAGGCACAGTTGGACAATAAAGCCGGTTAATTTCAATCCTGATTAACTTCACGTTAACCAAATCAGAGAAGACATTTCAAAAAGATGGAACTACTGGATCATCAGGATTGAAAATAGCCTGGCTTTTTGCAACCGGCACTAAGTACCTGATTGAATGATTACAAAAGTTCAACAGCTGGTCACTAGTAGTTCTGTGACAGTAGACCTTACGCAGTATTCTCATACACAAGTACCTGATTGAAACTATAGACCTTATGGAAATACAGCAACAGACTGGCTTCTCCACACATCTGTGTAATAACTAGTCAGCTGATTTATGATGAATAATTCTATAGTCTGATTGGCGTATGAGGGAGGCTCCCGTTTCTTTTTATATTATCCTTGAAATGCAAAATTTTCAAAGACCTTGTATATACTTCGACGCGCAATTAAAAAAGGAACATACCTGTCAAATTTCATGAAAATCTATTACCGCGTTTGGCAGTAAATGCGCAACATAAAACATTTAAACATTTAAACCTTTAAACATTTAAACATTTAACATTTAAACATTAAACATTTAAACATTTAAACATTTAAACATTTAAACATTTAAACATTTAAACATTTAAACATTTAAACATTTAAACATTTAACCATTTAACATTTAAACATTTAACATTAAAAACTTTAAACATTTAAACATTTAAACATTTAAACTTTAAACATTTAAACATTTAAACATTTAAACATTTAAACATTTAAACATTTAAACATTTAAAATTTAAACATTTAAACATTTAAACATTTAAACATTTAAACATTTAAACATTAAACATTTAAACATTTAACATTTAAACATCTAACATCTAAACATCCAAACATCTAAACATCTAAACATATAAACAGAAGTTGCTCGTTTAAAGTACAGTATAGGATAACAGTATATTCTCTGAGTAGTTGTGAAGGCATATTGTGGAAGTTAACCATACTGAATAAAATACAGTACGGTATCTAATTTTTTATCTAGTAATTACAGTATACATGATTCAGACATACGTTGTACACAATTGAATTGAAACATTAATTAATGGTTTTCAGAAAGGAAAATTCGATGAAAACAAAACAGTAAGTAGTAGATTGGGAGTACACGTGATAAAAGTAGAAAATAACATGGAATCATGAAATGAAATGAGCGTTATATCTACATAATAAATCAAGTTTGAGCGTTGCATGTTCCATTGTTGATGAGAGCACGAAATTGAGTCATTAAGTATTAATTACTGGTCTCGAATTGACCATTCTTTAAGAGTGGGTAGCAGTTTCTGAGCTTCAAAAGAATTACAGAATGACATGGCTTCCATTAATTTGTTGAATTAAAACTACTGACACCAGATCCCAGATACTCACTACTACTATAGTTTAGAATTAGCTCAATAGAAAGAAGCAGAAAATTCAGCTAAAAATTAACTTCCTAATAGAAAGTATTAGAAAGAAGCAGTGATGTAAATATTTTGAGGGACAATTTAAACTGAGGGATCTCACTTCTCACTATAGTATAGAACTACTTTTTCTGGATGACTTACACCATTCGAATTTAAAACTAAGATAATCCTTCTATAATATAATGAAGGAAAAGACTTGGCTCATTATACATGTAAAATATATAAAATTCACGAATGACGCAGCATCACGTCTGAACTACTGGACTGATAACTTGAAATTTTGCACATAAATCCTAATTCCGAGGGTGGTTATAGGCCAGTTATTGTAAATTCTTCAACTTTAGGGCAGGTTCCGAGCTCGGGATTTAGCTAAGCTCAAGACTTTAACTGGCTTTAAACTCTGGAGTCAGAAAATTGGCTTTCCGAGTCAGAGCGTTAACGTAGTTGAGGACTAAAATGACTCTGGAGTTTAGAGATCATGTTAGACCCTGGAGTTTTAATTTCGCTTCTGAGTGAAGGGCTTTATAGTCCAGGACTGAATTAGATTCTCGCCTCTTTCCGAGTCAAGGACTTATCAAAAATCGTCAAGTCCAGGACTTAAAACAGCGTGATTTTAAAAACCTCGACTGGGATAGGGTTTAAATTAAGTTTCAGACTTAACTGAGCATACACAATTCAGATTATTGTTTTGGAGTAGATAAAAAGCCAAAAGATGTCATGGAATACCTAAATTATTTGAAGTAGTCCAACCAAATCATAATTCATAGTTTGCAAGTTCATTTTGGAATAAAATTGTATCAAAATATGCGTAAAAAACTAACCTCATTTTACGACTGTGACATAACTGAAAATGTTCACGCAAAATATACAAGAATTGCCTTGGAATCATATTCCGATCTGAATGTTATAATCAATGTCATATTCAAAATCTTAATAATAATAACAATAATAAATCATTATTCCATTTTTTCAAACAAATACGTTTGAAACTCAATAGCCTGATGAATTTTTATTCCAAAATCACTGGTTAGGATCATGATCAATAAAGCATAACATAAAATGAATTGTTATCCATCACCTTTCAAATGGTTTGCTTTGAATAGGCCTACAAAGAAATCGAAACGTATTTTTACTTCCTTACCCTATTACCATAGGTAAGGAAGTATTGCTTTCCGAAAAATTAAGGTACCCCAATTTCTAAATTTCTATACGTTCAAGGTCCCCTGAGTCCAAAAAGTGGTTTTTGGGTATTGGTCTGTATGTGTGTGTGTGTGTGTGTGTTGTGTGTGTGTGTGTGTGTGTGTGTGTGTGTGGTGTGTGTG
>NW_024090003.1:0-3417 GCF_014356525.2 Nilaparvata lugens | reverse complement strand
TTCTTCATGTGTAGGCAACACAACACCCAACCTTGTTCCTGTGAGACTCACCTTGTCTCTGTGACACTACACTTGTTCGAATGGGACTCTACCCCTCTTCTTGTTCCACTGACACTACTTGTTCCAGTGAAACAGACCTTGTCTCTGTGAGACTCACCTTGTCTCTGTGAGACTCACCTTGTCTCTGTGAGACTCAACTTGTCTCTGTGGGAACTTGTTCCTGTGAGACTGCCATTTATAAAACTACTTGTTCCTATGAAACTTGTCTCTGTGACACTAATATCGTTCAAAACACTACTTGTCTCTGTGAGAACTTGTCTCTGTGATACGGACCCGCCGGTCCTGTAGCTTTGCATATCGGCAGAGGGCAATTAGACTACAATACTACCCGTTCAAACATCTAACAGTTTTGAAAATGTATCTCTTTCCTTAAGCAACTGATGTTCTTTTGTATCTTCTCAAAAGCAACGTGTTGCATCCGGAAAGATAAACAAGGAGCTTTAATGTATAAGCACAGATGCTCTTTTGTATCTTCTTTAAAGCAACGTTGTGAATCCGGAAAGGTACACAGGAGCTTCAATGTCTCTTTCCATAAGCATCAGATGCTGTTTTGTATCTTCTCTAAAGCAACGTGTCGTATCTGAAAAGATATACATGGAGCTTCAATGTATCTTTCCATAAGCAACAGATGTTCTTTTGTATCTTCTCAAAAGCAACGTGTCGTATCTGAAAAAATATTCATGAGCTTCAATGTATCTTTCCATAAGCAACAGATGCTCTTTTGTATCTTCTTTAAAGCAACGTTGTGAATCCGGAAAGGTACACAAGGAGCTTCAATGTCTCTTTCCATAAGCATCAGATGCTGTTTTGTATCTTCTCTAAAGCAACGTGTCGTATCTGAAAAGATATACATGAGCTTCAATGTATCTTTCCATAAGCAACAGATGTTCTTTTGTATCTTCTCAAAAGCAACGTGTCGTATCTGAAAAAATATTCATGGAGCTTCATGTATCTTTCCATAAGGAACAGATGTTCTTTTGTATCTTCTCAAAAGCAACGTGTCGTATCCGAAAAGATATACAAGGAGCTTTAATGTATCTTTCCATAAGCAACAGATGTTCTTTTGTATCTTCTCAAAAGCAACGTGTCGTATCTGAAAAAATATTCATGGAGCTTCAATGTATCTTTCCATAAGGAACAGATGTTCTTTTGTATCTTCTCAAAAGCAACGTGTCGTATCCGAAAAGATATACAAGGAGCTTTAATGTCTCTTTCCATAAGCAACAGATGTTCTTTTGTATCTTCTTAAAAGCAACGTGTCGTATCCGAAAAGATATACAAGGAGCTTTAATGTATCTTTCCATAAGGAACAGATGTTCTTTTGTATCTTCTCAAAAGCAACGTGTCGTATCCGAAAAGATATACAAGGAGCTTTAATGTATCTTTCCATAAGCAACAGATGTTCTTTTGTATCTTCTCAAAAGCAACGTGTCGTATCTGAAAAAATATTCATGGAGCTTCAATGTCTCTTTCCATAAGCAACAGATGCTTTTATCAAAATGAAATTTGCATCTGAAAAGATACACAAGGAGCTTTAATGAATCCTTCTATAAGCAACAGATGTTCTTTTCTATCTTCTCAAAATCTCGGTGTTGCATCTGAAAAGATACACAAGGATCTCTAATATATCTTTCCATAAGCAACAGATGCTCTTTTGTATCTTCTCTAAAGCAACGTTCTGCACCCGAAGAATACACATGGAGCTTTATGTATCTTTCCATAACCAACTGATGCTCTTTTGTATCGGAAGTACAGAGCTCATACTTATAGAATTCATTGTAACTATTGGTTGGTAGAGCTCATATACTCTACCTTGTATAATGATTATAGCATAGAGAAAAAATAGCATAAGCAGATATCTCATGGTATAGGTGGTTCATGTTCCACTTTTCAATTTTTTTTTGCTAACTCAAGCCGATTATTATTGACTACAGTATGCGTCCTGCAGCTATGCATCTGTGACTTTGAAACGGCATATTGGCAAGGTATGGTTCGCGGGGGAATAATATTCACGGCTTTGCAAAAACATCAGGCTTCAGAGACCCTAAAAAAACACACAAGGAGCTTTAATGCATCTTTACATAAGCAACAGATGCTTTCTTGTATCTTTTCAAACGCAACGTGTTACATCCGTAAAGATACACAAAGAGCTTTAATGTATCTTTCTATAAGCAACATATGCTCGTAAGTATCTTCTCAAAAGCAACTTGTTGCATCCGAAAAGATACACCAGGATCTCGTCTGTATCTTTCCATAAGCAACAGATGCTCTTTTATATCTTAACACAAGAAACGTGTTGCATCCGAAAAGATACACCAGGATCTCGTCTGTATCTTTCCATAAGCAACAGATGCTCTTTTGTATCTTCTCGAAAGCAACGTGTTACATCCGTAAAGATACACAAAGAGCTTTTTGGAGTTAACATCCTTTTAGCACAACACATCCTATTAGCTGAAATTCGTTCATCATGTTCTATTGCAAAAATTATGGCTTTGCAAAACCATTAGGCTTCAGAGACCCTAGATGTAGCTGGAGGAAGCTCCCTACACACAGAGATTCTCCATGAATGAGAGAGTTGCAATGTATCACCAGAGACAAGAATAATATAGTTATCCTTACTTATCCTTCATCTATGGTATCACCAACAATGGAAAGAGCATCTTGAACGAATGTCAGCTGATAGGCTGTGTTGTGCTAAAAGGACGTAACTCGAAAAAAAACTCCTTGTGTATCTTTTCGGATGCAACAAGTTGATTTTGAGAAGATATAAAGGAGCATCTGTTGCTTATGGAAAGATACAGACGAGATCCTGGTGTATCTTTTCGGATGCAACACGTTGCTTGTGAGAAGATACAAAAGTGCATCTGTTGCTTATGGAAAGATACAGACGAGATCCTGGTGTATCTTTTCGGATGCAACACGTTGCTTTTGAGAAGATACAAAAGAGCATCTGTTGCTCATGGAAAGATGCATTAAAGCTCCTTGTGTATCTTTTCGAATGCATCACTTTGCTTTTGAGAAGATGCAAAAGAGCATCTCTTGCTTATGGAAAGATACATTAAAGATCCTTGTGTATCTTTTCGAATACATCACGTTGCTTGTGAGAAGATACAAAAGAGCATCTGTTGTTTACGTAAAGATACATTTAAGCTCATTGTGTATTTTCCGGATGCAACAAGTTGCTTTTGAGAAGATACAAGAGAGCATCTGTTGCTTATGGAAAGATACATTAAAGCTCCTTGTGTATCTTTTCGGATGCAACAAGTTGCTTTTGAGAAGATTCAAAGAGCATCTGTTGCTTATGTAAAGATTCATTAAAGCTCCTTGTGTATCTTCCCGGATGCAACAAGTTGCTTT
>NW_024090002.1:0-2988 GCF_014356525.2 Nilaparvata lugens | reverse complement strand
ACAAGTTGCTTTTGAGAAGATACAAAGTGGTGATAATCCATCACCTTGACTAACACCAGTCTTTATCTCAAAAGGCTTCGAAAGTTCTCCCATAAATTTTATTTTGATGTTGTGTAATATTATAAGATATTTTATAAGATATATAAAATATATCTCAATATTATTTATTCTCTATACAGAAAATTTCTTAACTTAAATTATCTTTAACAATGCATTTCGATCAGTTATATTAGTTTTCAAACTTTCAGTTTTCTTTCTTCATCTATCAGCTCTTTCTGTCTTTTTCTCTTCTTTGTCTATCAGTTCTTTCTGTCTTTTTCTCTTTCTTTTATCTATCAGTTCTTTCTGTCTTTTTCTCTTTTATTTTTTACAGTTTTTCATATTCTTCTAGTTTAAATCAAACATAGCAAATACAGTACGATTAAAAAAATTTGTTAGTAATTTTACTTAATGAAAATACAACACTCTTACACTGCGCACGGGTCCCAATGACCTTGCAGTGTAAATTCCAAGTATAATGTAAAAAATGAATATTTTGTATTTTTTGTTCTTCATGGAAATAAATTGATTTTGATTTTGATTGAGATACGCGTTTGGTCGCTGGAGGTCACCCGATAGAAAAGTCCATCGTCAATATGATATAATGTAGTATTGCGGAGCGTTACGATTTCCTTGACCAATTCCATGTCGACTGAATGTGTTTTGTCAACTATTGAACTCGCAACGCAAACGCACAGGTAGCCTTCCTCGTAGAGGGGAGGCAAACAATACTGAACAAAATCTATTTTTCCAGGAAGGGTACAATTGAAAACACATGTTAAATATTCCTGCCGCCAAAGTGCAGTACTTTTATACCTGGCACTAGAATTTTTAGAAATAGAAGCATTTGGTTAACTTTGGTTTTACGCTTCAGTGAACATAGTCTATGAGCAGGGTAGTTCTACCTGGACACCACCGATGACAAATGACCGGGCTTCCAGAAGTACCTAACGGGAAACATTTGCTTTGTTTCATGGAAGCAAGGCATTGTAATACTGAATGAGTAGTCTATTTATAGTTCTATAAGCAAGGCCTTTTGGTTCTAATACCCGAGACGTCATGCTGCAGATTGTTGTATGGAATGCAGAAAACTTCTTTCACCAACCTAGACAATAATAATGCTGATTCAAAAGATTGAAAAGATAGCATGCCGCTTCCAAATCTATGGATATGGTTTATGTACTAATAATCGATATCTCTCTGTGAGTGTAGCGTAAGGGACACACTATTATTCCTCACCACCATATTAGCATATAATATATCGAACTCTGTCACTCCCACTCAACACATCATTCTCTTACACATACCCTTTCCTTCGGGCTCACTCTCTCTCTCTCTCTCTCTCTCACACACATGATAATGATTAAAACGCAGATTTCTGTCTTTGACACTAATATCATGCTTTAGTTAGATCAATAATGTTTCAATGCCATCTAAATCTAGTGAACATTTGTAACACATAAACTAATAATTAAAACCACCCTAAATAAACCTTGATTAGTCCCAAACGATATGGTTTTAAGTAACTTTAAGGACATGACAATAAGACAATAATTGTGGGTTGGAAACGAATTTGAATATTTATATAATAAAATATAATCCCATCTTTCTGGTGCTCCAAACTCGTTATTTAATAATAAACTACATTTTAAGAGCCATCACTGATAATATTTCACTTAGTATAAATACAGAAAACAAAAATCATAACCTTATTCCGGGACACTTTCTAATTAATTCTTAATCTCGTATATCCTATGTGTGATAAACGAAATTTGAATTTGAATCACAAAATTTTTTGAAAAACATACAGTTTTGAATTACGTGCTTATTCTACAAAAATTGAAACCCCTTTCTTAGCTGGCGTCTAGAATAAGAAATATGGGCGTACACAAAGAAAGCTGGTTGCCGGCGCCGGAAAACCAGCCGCTGTAAGCGCGTCCCGGCTTGAGAAGAACTTGACATGGTTTCAAGTGTGCCCGTACACAGTAAACGCCGGTGCCGGCTCAACAAGCGCAACAAGCGCGAGCTGCCGGCGTCAACCGGCAAACACGTATGAAAGAACATTCTTGTAGCCGGTTTCCAGCAACTTGTCTCAGTCGCGAGTGGTCACACATCATCACTAGACGAAGACATCTTTGACACTGCTCAAAGTGACTGACTTGTCGCGCTTGTTACCAGCTTTCTTTGTACGGCTTCAAGCTTTTACCGCGCTTAAAGCTCGAGGAGCAAGCTGCTGGTTTTCCGGCGCCGGCAACCAGCTTTCTTTGTGTACGCACCCTATATGACCGATAATACAAACAATTTGGATGTAGATTAGGCGAATAGGCCTTGTCTAAAGAATTCAGCTTATAGTCTGTTATACAATAAATGACAATTCAATTCATAACATCTTAGTAGTCATCTTATGAATAGTGTAATCATTCATCCCATCAGTCTTATCAAGTCATAATTATCATCACCCAGTACAATTGAATAAATAAGTCATACATTGAAAAAAGAACATAAACTATTTATAACTCACAGCACTGAATATCACCATTTTCAACAATTTGAAATTAATTACGGAACAATAAGCATTTTCATTCAGAATTACTTTAGTGCGTTTTTTAATTTATTCAGAGGCAAGTTTCTTCTAATATAAGATAAAGGCAGATTATTGAACATGGAGTACACTAGATAGGAATAAATTTCAAGCTCTTACTCAATCTGACATTAGGAGTTACAATACTCTAGTAGTCCAGATAACATTAGACCTCACTGAACATCCTTTGCAATGTGGTAACGAGAATATCAGCCATCTACTAGCAATGCTATCTACTAGGAATAAAGTCATTGTAAATATCAGGCTTTTTCAAATGTTTGCCAATGCCCCACTAAGAAATCTGATCAGCTGGTTGAGTCTTCCAATCAACCATACATTACATTACATTACATACCAGGGCTACCAGA
>NW_024090001.1:0-2987 GCF_014356525.2 Nilaparvata lugens | reverse complement strand
AGACTTGTTTTGCAGTATACTCCCATTCATCTTTGCATTCATACAATATAAATATTACAACAATATAAGTATTATTCCTGGACTGAAAATCAAGTGATGAGCAGTGTGTGATACATAACCTTGACATTTGGACAACATTAGCATTTTATCAACATTTTTGGAGAGAAATAATAGGCTTAGCCTAGTTTTTCCTCCAATGTCATATTGTATTATGATTATAGTGTTTTATACAATAAATAATAAATTAAATAAATGATATATACAATATTACAACCGTTAGGTCATGTCAGAGGTCCTGAAATTGATTGGGCGTCATCAGATACAAGTTGACCATGTGATATAATCAATGTTGCGAGCGAATGGTCTCATCATTGTCTATTGATCTTTCATCAGAGCCCTGAAACATTGAGACTGACATTGTCTATTGATCCTTCATCAGGGCCCTGAAATTCATTAGGTGTGACCTGAAATCTCTGACACCAGACCTGAGCAGCAGGTCACTCGATATATTATTATATTATTATTATTATCATTACAATGCAAATAGTGCCATAATAAATCAAAGAATAACTCATAATAATCAATTGAACAATGTTTGAAATGAGTATGGGCTAATGTGAATTTTTTGAAGCATCTAAATTTATAAATCTACTTGTAAAAAAAATTAAGAACTGAAAATTGTGTTAAGAGAACAACAACAAGACTTCCTATTTCGGACTATGGTTGACCTTTCTAAATTTGGAGAGGAATAGCACAAGGTTACCTTATTTTTTCTCTCCCTATCATTTTGATGATGTACTTATTGTATGAATCAATACAGAATAAGAATTCTATCTCTTTCAACTCATTCTTGACGATCGGAACACTATGGCCCCTGTTTTAGACAACAGGTAGAACTTACAATGTGTACAACTAACTTCTCATCTTTTACAAATAAATTAAGCAGCACTATTCTATGAAAAACTCCTGCATTTCCACTTTCCTCAACCAACAAAGGATATAATTTTCGGATTGGTAGTGAATTAATAGTCGAAAATAAGTGAACTGATAATCTTTGAAAAGAATCCTTACATTTTTCAGAATTTCAATTTCCTCAACCAACAATAATATTTATGTTGGTAGTGAATAATAGTCGAAATAAAATGAATTAATAGTCCTTGAAGCGTATCCTCAATTTGCCACGCATTTCCAGCTTCTGTACCCGCTACAACTCCTAAGTATGAATGAATAGTCCACACAAGCTCAAATGTATACGCTAGTTCATGCGTGAGTGAGAGTTGGAAACTGTGAAGTTGGGAGCATCTCGTTCAAAATCGATGGTATCTGTAGGGTAGTCTCCAGTCTGGTAATGAAATGCTATAATGAGGTCCACGTTATATGGCAGTGGAGAAAAATAAGGGATCAACGTTGCCGTCCTCTGTCTAGTCAATGCCTACTAAAGACGGTAGCTGATACAGGTTTATTGATGTAATATTAACTGTTCATTCCTGTTCAAAATAATCAATATATTTTATTAAGCAAGAGAATATATTATTTTCAAATAATTCATAATGAATTTCATAATTTTGTCAATTGCTTATTAATTCTACATTGTTAAAGACGATCTGGTAACAGAGAAAAAGCGAGAAAGAGATCGCTATCGCTTTGTTGAATGATAGAAAATGATAGCAATACCATTGCTAATCAAACACTGCCATTAAACGTGGACCTCGCTATAGTTCATGCGTGAGTAGAAGTGGAGCCTGTGAAGTTGAGAGTATCTCGTCGAAAATCAGTGGTAGAAGGTAGGGTAGTCTCCAGTCTGTTATGGTAATGAAATGCCAGTGCAAGTCAATGATATATATCCTTATTGACCGAGCGAAGTGGAGGTCTAAGATCAAGTCGACATTTTGGCATTTCTCTTAATGTTTAAATGTCCATATGTTGCGCATTTACGGCGAAACGCAGTATAGATTTTCATGAAATTGCAGATATGTTCCTTTTTAATTGCGCGTCGACGTATATAAAAGGTTTTGGAAATTTTGCATTTCAAGGATAATATAAAAGGAAAAAGTAGCCTCCTTTATACGCCGATATTGGAGTAAAATCATACTATAGAATTATTCATCATAAATCAGTGCTGACAAGAGATTATACAGATGTGTGTGGAGAAGCCAGTCTATGCTGTATTTCCATAAGGTCTATAGTTTCAATCAGGTACTTGTGGATGAGAATACTGCGTGAGAATCTACTGTTCACAGAAGTACTAGTATATACAGTATATACTATCCTTGAGGCAACCCACTCATCACCATCAAATGGCATAATTATTTGATAATCACTGACGGCCGGTTTGAAGAGGCGAACATTGTCTGGCGGCGTCTGCCCGGCAAACAACCGACGTAATGAAGCTGATAATAATATTAGAGAGATGTTAAGTCGACCACGGAGCGTGTGGTGGGGTGGATGCGTCAGCCGCCCTCCGATTCAATTACTGCCGGACGAACGGACCCCACATAACCCACCGTTAGTATGTGAGAGCATCTAGTCGTGGTCGTGATCTGTAAACGCAGTGCGGCTGCGTCCGGCCATTTTAAACCCCGTTTAAGCGGATGAAATCGGTCAGGCGAGAAACTAGCAATGCTCTCTCACTCTAACCACCGTTCAGCTTCTGGTTAGGCTACTTGCAATCCGTTTACAACAACAGTACGACGTGTAGAATCTGAGCTAATTGGAATAATAGATTGCTCTAGTGTTCAGTATAACTGAATTAAATCTCTATTCTATCCGGTGGGTAACTGTTAGGGTTCACTAGTCAATATGTCTTTCCAGTTATTGGACAAAAATAAATAATCAACTTCGAAAAGGCATGATCAATGATCTTCACAGAATCTGAGCTAATGGAATAATAGTTTGCTCGAGTGTTCCAGTACAAATGAATCAAATTTCGATTCAATCCGGTGGTTAACCGGTAGGGTTTAACTGATCAATATGTTCTTTTCCTACAG
>NW_024090000.1:0-2996 GCF_014356525.2 Nilaparvata lugens | reverse complement strand
TTTACGTTGAAAAGCAATCAGCTTCAAAATTGAACACGTATTCTTCAATCTTTTCAATGTCAAGTTTGTTGGACTATGTAATTGACTCACTCCTTCGCTTTTCTCAGGATACAAAAATAGCATAGAAAGTACATAATTTTATAAAAATTGTACACGTGGAATTCTAACCTTATCTTGGACTTTGTCACCTGTACATTTGGAAGAAAAATAGCACAAGGAGGGTAGTCCTCTTATCTACCAATGTTATTACATTAGTGTCATTCGCATTGTAAATAAATTGTTAAATGAAAAAGACTAAGAAATTGTCAAAAAAACACAGATGTATTGATACTTAGAAAGACCGGTTTTGGTTATTACACCAAAAATAGCCACAAGACTACCTTATTATTTTATCTACCAATGTAGATTTGTATCATTTGTACATTCCTATCATTTTGCATTGTAAATAAATTGTTAAATGAAAAATACATTTTCCTCCACCTACTGTCCAAAGTACTTACTTTACTCCCTGAAACATAATACTAAAGTGTCACTTTTTTGTTCTCGGTAGTAAAAAATTGAAAAACTCCCTAGGGAGGAAAAGTGACTCCATTTAAATAACATGGGAAGCATCTCTATTAAAAAAAAAACTTTCATTTGAAATATGTTAGAAGGTCTAAGCTCAGATGAGGAAGCATAATAGAGGTGTCTGTCATTGAATCAACTGAATTCAATACCACAACCAGAAATTTTATCAACTCATGAAATATATATGTTTGTATGATATTATATACTTACTATTAGTAGACAATAAAATTTATACCAATTTAAAAATATTTTATTCTATTCAAAATACCAGCCAACATATATTTTTCATCTGCAATTCAAATCTGAACCGCGTGATCTGGAGTCAGCCATTTTTGATAGACGCTCAGCTGATAATTGTTATAACTTTGCCCACAGAATAATAATAGCATAATTAATATTAATAATTATAATTAATATTATAGGAGTTTTCTTGCTTTTGCCGATAGATAGCGCAATCGGCAGTGCCAATCAGACGACCGGGTTTTACGTTTTAGATTTAAGGTTATGTGTTAGGAAACATTTCACCAATCACGTAAGTTATTAAATTATTTGATTTGCAGTTTCTATAAAAAATGTCTATGGAGGAAAAAATGTTGTGTACATCACGAGCGAAAAATACTTTTTTCCCTCAGGAAAATTGTTGCCCTCGGCTTCACCTCGGGCTTCAAACTTTTTCCCACAGGGAGAAAAAGTCGTACTTTTCACTCTAGATATACAAATAGCTATTAAAAATGGTACATTTGTATCATTTGTAAATTCATAATTTTGCATTGTAAATAAATTGTTTAATGAAAAAGACTAAAAGATTGTAAAAAACACAGATTTATTGATACTTAGAAAGATCGGTTTCGGTTATTCCACCATTGTCAATCTCTGATAAACTAAAACTAAATACAAGAGCAGCAGAATTTATACTAGCAGGCGAGTACTGCTATTGGTCAAGGGCATGAACGCCTGCCATTGGCCCAGCTAGACAGTCTCCTCCCACTCAACGGTGTCAAAAAATGGCGGCTTAAGCAACAGACTCGCCATGATAACAAAGTTTACTTTCAGTACAAAATAAGAATCAAGGAAGCAAGTGGAAGATAGTAAAACAAATATGTGAATGGAAAAACAATTGACTAATGTATGTTTACAATGTTATGATAAAACTAAATTCGTAGTGTTGTATTGGTTGAAATGAATCTGGTCATTCAAATAATATTGAAAATTGTCTTTAATGACTTTTTATGAAAAACAAGAGTCATTAAGGACAATTTCCAATATTATTAAATAACAACAGTCATTAAGGACAATTTCCAATATTATTAAATAACAACAGTCATCAAGGACAATTTCCAATATTATTAAATAACAACAGTCATTAAGGACAATTTCCAATATTATTAAATAACAACAGTCATTAAGGACAATTTCCAATATTATTAAATAACAACAGTCATTAAGGACAATTTCCAATATTATTAAATAACAAGAGTCATTAAGGACAATTTCCAATATTATTTAAATGACCACATTCATTTAAACCAATACAACACTACGAATTTAGAAATTTTCTAAAGCCTCTAGAATATTCAAAGATCTGCCTTTGTTAATTATATGCAGGAACTCAACATTCTCCTCAACTGTGAACTTGTGATTATTTGTTATCAAATGTTCTGCAAAGTTAGATTCCTCATTTTGAGCAAGAACATAGCAGAGTTTTTTGTTAGTTGATTACCAATCCTAAATTGTTAAAAATTGATCTCGCAACTGAGTAAAGCGGGAAAGAGATAGCACTATACGCTTTGTTGAATGATAGACAAGGATAGCAATACCATTGCTAATCAAACACTGCCGTTATAACGTGGACCTCACTATATGAATGCCTCCCATTCATCCAAAGGAAAGGGTACAAATAAGGGTTGAATTGGATGCTGGGGGATGAGGGGGTTGGTAGGGTATTCTTGGGGTGGGGAGAGATCTATGGAGGGTGTTGGGGGTTGATGGGTCTGATTGCATTGGTAGCAATGATGGAAATCCAATTAGTGGTGATGTTGACTCGGACATAACCGCTTCCTATAACTCTCTCTCTCTCTCCTATAACCAACCTATACCTCCTATAATCTCTGCGTTCCAATTATAACTACTCTCACTATAAATTATAGCATATATACTGTTTAGCATACAATGTCATGATATCTGCTTTGTTAAATCAGTATAATTTTTAATAATATTGGATGATATTCCATTGAAATAAAGAGGGAAATTTTGATACTCTTTCTTTCATCTTAATCTTATTCTACTCCATATTCTCAATCTTCTCATTTCTTTTTTACTTCTTCTTCTTCTTATTTTTCTCCTTCTTCATCTTCTTCTTCTTCTTATTCTTCTTTTCTTCTTCGTCTTCTTCTTCTTCTTCTTCTTCTTCTCTTCTTCTTCTTCTTCTT
>NW_024089999.1:0-2985 GCF_014356525.2 Nilaparvata lugens | reverse complement strand
CTTCTTCTTCTTCTTCTTCTTCTTCTTCTTATTCTTCTTCTAATAGTATAAATAACTTGAGTTACCTATTACCATAGGTAAGGGTGTGTGTACACGATATCTCATCTCCAGTTAACGGAATGACTTGAAATTTGGAACGTAAGGTCCTTACACTATAAGGATCCGGCACGAACAATTTCGATCAAATGCAATCCAAGATGGCGAAATGTTGTCAAAAACAGGGTTTTTCGCGTTTTCTCGAAAACGGCTCCAACGATTCTGATCAAATTCATACCTGAAATAGTCATTGATAAGCCTATCTACTGCAACAATTCCTATATCTGTAAAAATTTCAGGAGCTTTGCCCCATCTATGCAAATTTTGATTTTTGATTCTCAAATTAGCCTTCATATACATTTAAACAAAAAAGTTCAAGTGGAAACGATTGAGCATGAAACTCTCTGCAATTAATGTCCAGTAACATTTCCACCTAAAATGAAAATAAGCTTGAAATCCGAACCGTTGTTCTATTAAATCATTCACTACGAAGAGATA
The DNA here is from genome assembly GCF_014356525.2 of Nilaparvata lugens. Classification (NCBI taxonomy): domain Eukaryota; kingdom Metazoa; phylum Arthropoda; class Insecta; order Hemiptera; family Delphacidae; genus Nilaparvata; species Nilaparvata lugens. Next base: position 2,451 of record NW_024089999.1, on the reverse strand, counting down.
GCAGACCTCGTGTGTTTCCAGCGTTATGACCAATCACCAGCTGTCTCATATCTTTGAATCAAAGACCTTAAAGATGCATAGACTCACATGCAGCGCTAGTGTCGTACTTGGAATTGAAATTCGCCATTGAGGTGCAACCCATAAGATTATTACATACCATGCCACCAATGCCTTGTGGATCTATAGTATTACAAATAAATAATAATAATATCTCGTGCTAAAATACCCCAATGGCGGCCTTCAATTTCAAGTAAGAGCTATCATTGGGAAGGCATAGGCATTGTGGGTCTATCTCTTTAAGGTCTTTGCTTTGAATAGTAGACTTGAGATGCGCGAGTACACTAGCGTCAGTGATCAATTTTCATAACGGCAAGGAAAGTTGTGTGAGTGCGCCACACCAGATTTTTGTAATTGTATCTTGTTTAATGATTGTGTTCGTTTGTGATTTAGGCCAATGCAAGGACTGCAAGAATTTCAACTCGATGTTCGCGATCATCTCCGGCCTGGGCCACAACGCAGTGTCGCGGCTGAGGCTGACCTGGGACAAATGCCCACCAGTATCAGCGACTGTTCAGCGACCTGCAGGACCTCATGGATCCCTCACGCAACATGAGCAAGTACAGGAGCTCATATCCAGCGAGCAGTCGCAGCCACCCATCGTGAGTTCATCATCTATTCATTCAATCGTTCACAATATTGAACAGCTTAATCATTTTAGGGTGGCCACTAAGACAGGACATGCATGATGAACATGTGTACACTCATGTCGTCATACACTGTTGTGTCATTACAGCGAACAAATTTTTGATTTAATAGGTTTTGTATCTTTGATTTTTTGTTGTTGTCTCTCGCTGATGACACACGTCATGTTGTTAGTGACCACCTTAAGGCTCAACTCAAACTACCTCGGCTCAAATCGTACGACTCCAGTCGAGTATACTCCAGTCTCTCGTCCTTACGACTTTTTAGCTCATTGTCAATACTTCAGTTCCATGCTACTCCATTTTATAACCTTAATTTAATAAAAATATAAGATCTAATTCGTCACTACTTGTAGTTACGATGATAACTGATTAACTCTGGTCTGCAAGTGCAGGTTTGACGTCTAGAGTGGGAACGGACTCCCCAATATCCGTGTACTTAGCATGTAACAAATTGTTTAATACTTATATGAACATTTGTCTTATATATTTATCATTTATTCGTGGACATAATCACAAATCATATAAATATGATTAGGAAGGAACTACAGGCTTGGCCCAAATCTATTCCATCCCAAATTTTGATAAATAATAAAATGTCCAAAAAGGTTATGTTTCTACTGTAAAAGATTCTAGTTCAATTTTCGTCCAAAACGAGTATAAGCTAAAATTTGAATTTAAGAAATTAAAACACCAAACTATATTCAAATAAACACTTAATTATCACTTCTTATTGAATTGATCAAGTTATTTTATAAATTTTGAACCCAAAAATACACACGTAATTTGTAATGTAATCTTATTATTGTCTTATATAAAATGATAAAACATCACTTTCATCAAATAACCTCTATCTCATTGAAATGCACGTACTACGCAACTTGAAGTCGAGGCTCCACCAACATGTCGAGTCGACGCTTGACTCAATCTTACAGTTGCGAGGTCGCTGAGACTAGAATCGACTGGACTGAGTGTCACCATTTGAAAAAATATGCTGCGTCGAGAAAAGACTAGAGTCGCAGTCTCTTCTTGACTTGAGTCGCGTAAGTGTGAGATGAGCCTAAAGTATAGACATATAAACCTATTGGATCGCAGATCGCTCTCGTGTGGCAGGGCCCTTCAAATTACATGCAGCGATGACGAGGCCATATTGTACGGGTATAGAACTTCATATTTCAAAGTTGAATAATTCTTTATTTCAATTTATAGCTACTCATAATTGTATTGTGGGTAGTCAATTACCAATTACTGTTGGTAGTCAATTACTAATTACTGTGTATAGTCCATGTATTCATTACCGATTGTCGGCCGACACTCATAATTGTCCTCAGTTGTTGAGGATCGGCCGACACTCAGAGAATCAGTTGTGGTAAGAATTATCCAATTAGTGGAAATTCCGTGTCGACCGACAATCGGTGAGTGTGAAAAAGACCATTCAAGCCATATTATTTCTTGAGTGAATTTTCACCCAAATTCTAAACATGTGTGAATTGGACTCATTATCAATAATATCGGGGGACCGAGCTTGGCTCTGGAGTGTAAAAGCATAGAAAATTTGTAACGAAAGATTGAATTTATAGTTGTATATTCATTTATTCATTTTCTCAGTCGTACAATTATTTTTGAGGAGGCACAACAGGTTTATGCCCAAAACTGTCCCTTTTCAAATTTATACTACAGTCCAATCAAAATCTAGGTCAAGCTACTATCACTCATCAAAATAACAATTTATTCACACTTCAAATAACAA
>NW_024089998.1:0-3035 GCF_014356525.2 Nilaparvata lugens | reverse complement strand
AATAATTATTATCATCTGTTTTTTCACGGATGAATAATAATTATCATTTTAATGTCCTTCAGCGAGTTTTCCGAGGGATGAGACCTAGTGCAATCGAATCTTTATATTATAAACCTACTATGTTCTGAGTTTAGTGAGAATCGTTAGAGCCGTTTTCGAGATCCGGTGAAATACAAACATAAATAAACATCCAAACATCTAAACATGAAGTTGCTCGTTTAATAGTATATGATATCCAAAGTATTCATTAATAAATACTAGGTAATATTACCATAGAGAAAGAATAACTTGAGAAGATATCCCATGTTATAGTTCGTTTCTGTTCAAAACTTGAAGCCCATTTTTTGTTAACTCAAGCCGATTACTGTCGACTACTGTCTATAGTACATGTATTACTGTTTCGACCGGGTGACTGTAAGAACGGCACAGACTTCTTGCGACAGATAGCCTCATCAAAAACAACTACTAGGACTTGACTTAACACTGAAATTTGGAACATAAACGCCCTATACCATGGGACATCTTCTCTTTATGATATTACTATAGCTCCAATATCTCGAAACTTTTTTCTACAAAATAATAATATTTACAAATATATTCAAATTAAATAAGAAGACTAAGAAATTGTCAAAAATTTAAGTATTTAGATAATAAATTAGTCTTCTTATTTAATATGAATAATTACCACAATATCAACTTCTTATTACCTTACTACTAAGTTTATTCCTCACCTATTCCATCTACCCTCTATTGTATTGTATTATGAAGTTTAACATTTCATGGAATACTTTCATGATAAGTTTCATTCCACATCGATGCAAATAACAACGTTTCTTTCCTCCAGTATTGCTAATGTGATCTAGTATAATGTTGATGGCTTAATATATACTATATTATTTTCTTTGATACTGTATTTGTAATTGATTATACTGATGCAGAACTGTTGAATAATTATTTATCTAATAAGTTTGATTCAATTTTATTGTCAATTTATGTAAATGTTACCATAGGCAAGAGCCTTGTAACAATTGTCAATAAATATCTATCTATCTATCTAACTTCTCAACTACTCAAAAAGTGAAATATATTAATTTAAGCTGTAGACCGTTCTCGCACTCATCGATTGTCGGCCCGACATTATCTATCGCGACGGCCATTGACCGACAGTCAGTACTTGTCTGCCCTCTGATTGGCTGATTCTCAGCCAATTAGAGGACACAATTCTGAGTATCTTCCGACAATCCGTAAGTGTGAAGCCGGCCATTGACTGATCCGTTTGTGGTGCGATTATTATTTTTTCATGAAATGTATAAATTGTTGAGAATAAGGAGAGTAGAAAGAAGAAGAAGAAGAAGAAGAAGAAATAGATGAAGAAAAAGAAGAAGAAGAAGAGGAAGAGGACTAAGAAGATAGATTGATTGAGTACTTTATTTATGTAGATTACAATATATACTGGCTTTTAGACTTATATACAATACAGCAAAATTATAGATGGTATGTAAATCCACTAAGTATGTAGACTAAGAAAATGATTTTGGAACTGCATATGATATGAGAAAAGCAATTGGTAATAGCTGTAGATAATATTGTTATGCATCTACATAAATTGGCGGAGCTTTGGACATATCAATGTCCATTCTTCGGTAAGAATATTCAAAATATCCTTCCCACTAACTCTCTACCAAATCGGAGAAGGAGAAGACGAAGAAGAAGGAAAAGAAAAAGAAAAAGAAGAAGAAGAAGTAGAAAAAACGAAGGAGATAATAACAGGGAGAAAGAAAAAGAAAAATAAGAAGAAGAAGTAGAAAAAACGAAGGAGATAATAACAGGGAAACGAAAGGGTAGAAAGAAGGTCAAGGTATGCGAAAGGGTGGTTCTTGCACAAATTTATTGCAATCGGTTTCTGAAAGAGGGGTGTGAGCTGGAGGGTGAGTAGCATTTTTAGACGTATGGCGTGTGAAGCAGAGAGAACAGTGTGAGGAGGAGAAGGATGATGATGATGTGGAGGAGGAGTAGGAGGAGGAGGAGGAGAAGAAGGAGAAGGACAAGAAGGTGGGAAAGTGGGTGAAAAGCCACAATCTAACAAGCCATTACCCACGACACGGAGCTGCGCTGTTCAAAACGTAGAACACTATTGCAATGAGGCGTGTCTAATAGTGCTAGTGAAAAGCTTCGTGCATTGTGATTGTAGCCTACATCATGAGTTCAATTTGGAGAAACAGAGAGGAAAAGAGAAGAAAATGAGGGTTTGGCGGTGAGGAATGAGGAGAAGAGTGGAAAGGAAATGAAGAAGAAAAAAGGAGAAGAAGACAGAAAAGAAGAAGAAGAAAAAAGGGGGAAGAAGGTGATGAAGAAGAAGAAGGAGAAGAGGAAGACAGATGGAGGAAAAGAGGGAGAAGAATAGGAAGACAGGAGGAGGAGAAAAATATGAAGAGGAAGACAGGAGAAGAAGAAAATGAGGGTTTGGGGAGGAGGAATGAGGAGAAGAGTGGGAAGGAAATGAAGAAAAAAGGAGAAGAAGACAGAAAATAAGAAGAAGAGAAAAGGGGAAGATGGTGAAAAAGAAGAAGAAGGAGAAGAGGATGACAGGAGGAGGAGAAGAGGGAGAAGAGGGAGAAGAAGAAAAATGAGGGTTTGGGGAGGAGGAATGAGGAGAAGAGTGGAAAGGAAATGAAGAAGAGAAAAGGAGAAGAAGACAGAAAAGAAGAAGAAGAAAAAAGGAGAAGATGGTAAAGAAGAAGAAGAAGATTGATTGATTGATTGATTGAGTACTTTATTTATGTAGATACAATATATACTGGCTTATACACTTATATACAATAGCTTACAATACAGCAAAATTATAGATGAATTTACATAATATAGACTAAGAAAATATTATTGAAAGTATATGATATGAAAAAGTAATTTGTAATATAATAACTATGGATAATTATATTGTTATGCATCTACATAAATTGGCGGAGCTTTGGACATATCAATGTCCATTCTTCGGAAAGAATATTCAAAATATCCTCCCCACTAACTCCCTACCA
>NW_024089997.1:0-4180 GCF_014356525.2 Nilaparvata lugens | reverse complement strand
TAAGAACTTTGGTATTAATGTCCCGATTTTCGGATGAGGATTGTTCATGAGTGGAAAAACATCTGAAGAAGGAAAATTATATGTGATTGAGGGGGAAGGGTGAATTTAGTCGGTTAACAGCTTCTATTCTTTTCTATTCATTAGATTATTATTCCCACCTATAGACTATTATTTTTCCCACCATCATCTCCTTCTTCTGCTTCTTCTTCTTCTTCCACTTTTTTTTCATTCTCTTGATGCACCTATCCTCTTCTCTTTTCCAAATTTCTTTTGCTACATCTGTATGTCTTCTCAACTTCTTTCCACTTTCCACACTTTTATGGCTTATCTCTCGAAATATGATTCACCTCTTCATGACTTCACTCTGAGAAACGAGTAGTGGAGCTTGACGCTAAGAACTCTAAAATTGTTATTCTCAATTCTGAATCTTCAATTCGAAATTATGATTAGTAATTTTATGCTCCCACATATTATTCTACGAGTATATTATATCACATTTAATGATATCAGATCATAATGTTTGATGCTCCTACATGCATCATAATGTTTGGTAGTCTATTCACACGAGATACGGATGTATGAAACAGGAATGAGAAGATACTCGCGGAAAGTAATTATTATGAGACTGGAAGCTGGAAGGTGATTAAAAGATGTGGAGAGAAAAGAAGAAGATAATTTGAGAGTACAAGGTGGAGAAAGATATAGAGCACATAGATTGAGAGATAGTCAGTGGGAGAAACAGATAAGAGTAATAAAGAGAGAATTAGAAACGCAGTGCGAAAGGGATAGAAGTGGAAAATAAATAACATATAGTGAATGAAAGAGATAATGATATTGGATTGTTTTGAGGCTGTGATAGAGATTTTTACTCAAGTGGGATAGAGAGAAAAATACTGAGATATGAAAATAGAGACGACGATGGTAATTATTGTGAGAAAGAGAAAGGGAGAAGATGAATGAGAAACGGAGGGAGTAAAGGAGCAATGTATAGTGGGAAAGAAACAGACTTAGAAAAAAGGAGAAAGCAATAAATTAGTTTATAAATGACAGTAAATGTGATAGAGTACAGACAAATGAGATACAGAAATCTATATGGAAGTAGAGATAAGGATAGTGAGTGAGAGGGAGCGAGAGAGAATAGAATAGAATAGAATAGCTGCCTTTATTTTTACCTAGGAGGGCGGAGTTAGGGCGCAGCCGGCCCTCTCTTACACTCAACCCTCCAATACAACACTAAATAATTACTAGATTAAACAAATCGAATTCAGAAAAAAATATATACAGTAGTACAACCAAGGTGAATAAATATTATTAAAATACAAAAATAATAATCAATGAAGAAAAAAAAATAACGAAACCTGAATTATAATTGAGATATGAATAGAAATTAAAGAATAAAAACTGAAAAATAATACGATGTAATAAAAGAAGAAGTAGAAGTAGAAAAAAAGAAGAGAGTGAGAGAGAGGGAAAGGAAGATAAATGTTGGGAGACTGAGAGAGAGAGGGAAAGAGACTGATAGAGAGAAAGAGCTCAAATATATCCTTCTCTCTCCTTATACTTATCTCTTTCTCATATTATGTATCCTCTCTTCCAACTGAAAGAGAGAAAGATAGAGAGAGTGAGTGAGTGAGAGAGAATGAGTGAAGAGGGAGCGGGTTAAAAGTGAGTAACTGAGTAAGAGAATAAATTTGGAAAGAGGAAAACAGATAAAGAGAAAGAGTGAGGAACATAGAAAATAAGAGAGAGAGACAGTGAGAAACATAAAAAAGAAGAGAGGGTGTGATAACATGAAAAAGAAGAGGGAGAGAGTGAGAAACATAAAAAGAGAGGGTGAGTGAGAAACATAAAAAGAAGACAGACAAAGATAGAGAGGGTGACTGAGTGAATGAGAATGAGTGAGGAAGGAGCGGGTTAAAAGTGAGTAACTGAGTGAGCGAATAAGTTTGGAAAAAGAAAAACAGATTAAAAGAGAGAGTGAGAAACATAAAAATAAGAGTGAGAGAGAAAGTGAGAAACATAAAAGAAGAGAGGGTGAGAAACATGGAAAAGAAGAGAGAGAGAGAGATTAAGAGAGTGAGAAACATGAAAAAGAAGAGAGAGAGAGAAACTTAAAAAAGAAGAGAGGATGTGTGAGAAACATGGAAAATAAGAGAGAGAGACATAGAGAGAGAGAGAGAGAGAGAGAGAGCGAGAGAGAGAGAGAGAGGGAGATTGATTGATTGAGTACTTTATTTATGTAGATTACAATATATACTGTCTTATACACTTATATACAATAGCTTACAATACAGCAAAATTATAGATGAATTTACATGATATAGACTAAGAAAATAATTATTGAACTGTATATGATATGTAAAAGCAATTTGTAATATAATAACTATAGATAATAATTATATTGTTATGCATCTACATAAATTGGCGGAGCTTTGGACATATCAATGTCCATTCTTCGGAAAGAATATTAAAAATATCCTCCCCACTAACTCTCTACTAAAAGAGTAAGGAAAGAGAGAGAGAGTGAGAGAGAGAGAGAGAGAGAGAGTGAGTGAGAGAGAGTGAGTGGTTTCAGGTGCAATGAGATGTCAAGTATACTCAACACGTTTTCTGCAAGGCCACAATAACTACAGTTAACTTTGTCTGCATCCTATCCTATCCTCCAATACGGTACAAGGGATTAGAGCAGTTATTTTTATGACGTCTAATCGTCACGAGCAGGGTAACTTGTTTATTGTACAAGAAAATGTTATTCTCCCAACCAAAAAGATATTCCAGTAGATATTGTAAGTTGGGTGCCGTTTTTCTCTTGAAAAAAAATGCATAAAACTCAAGTTTTAGGACTAACTCAATAAACTTATTGTAATCTTTCAACAGATTCCAATAACTCGATTTCTGGGACTAGCAATTACAATAGTATCACGAACTTACTGTAGTTCCGAACAAATTGAATTCCTCAACTAAATCTCTAATACACTAACTTGATCTCAAGGGATGAAGATTACAATAGTATCTCGAACTCTGGAACCCTCCTTCCCGTTTCAAGGTCCCCTGAGTCCAAAATAGTTATTTGTATATCTAGAGTGAAAAGTAAGACTTTTTCTCCCTGTGGGGAAAAAGTTTGAAGCCCGAGGCGAAGCCAAGGGCAGCAATTTTCCTGAGGGAGAAATAGTTATTTGTATATCTAGAGTGAAAAGTGCAGTTTTTTCTCCCTGAGGGAAAAGTTTGAAGCCCGAGGCAAAGCCGAGGGCAACAATTTTCCTGAGGGAGAAAAAACATTTTTCACTCGTGATATACACAACATTTTTCCTCCACCTACATTTCTATAAAAACTGCTAATAAAATATTTTTTAAAAACGTATGTGACCAAACAATGTGTTACAACATAATCTAAAAAGTAAACAGAAACAGCTGGCTTGTAATGACAGTTCTCCTCCGACAGCATTATCTGTCGGCTAAAGTTGTAACAACAATGACAGCCAAAACTACAGCTATGATGAAGTTCAAATTTGATTAGTTAATAAGTAATATTCGTTGGCTGATATTTTGAATAACATGGAATAAAAGAAAAAAATATATACATTTTTTTTAGTATAGTGATATGAAGTTTGTAATAATAATTTCAGCATACAAACATAAATTTTATATATCGATCAAATGTCTGGTCGAGGTATTGAATTTAGTTGGTTTAATGACTACTCTATATGCTTCCTCATCTGAGCTTAGACCTTCTGACCTATTCCAAATGTACGTTTCTAAAATAGAGATGCTTCCCATGTTATTTAAATGGAGTCACTTTTATTCCCTAGGGAGTTTTTCTGTTTTTTACTACCGAGAGCGAAAAAGTGACACTTTAGTATTAGGTTTCAGGGAGTAAAGTAAGTACTTTAGACAGTAGGTGGAGGAATACATGTTTTTTTATTCCTTTTTTCCTTTCATATATTCATCTTACGTTTTGAATCTATTGCTACTTTCCATGTACATGATTTTTCCACAGTTTTCATCTACTTTTAGAACGTTTCATGATACTTTGATTTTCCTTTGCCTACTCCTCCTCCTCCTATTCATTTTCCTTTCTCATCCTCACCATGGGCCAATCCACATAAACTGTTTTTCCAGGCGTTTTTGCACTGGCGACGGAGCAGTCGGCAGGGCCGGAGGCTCTCAGATTGGATGATTA
>NW_024089996.1:0-2636 GCF_014356525.2 Nilaparvata lugens | reverse complement strand
GAGAGAGAGTAAGTAAGAGTAACGTGGGAGAGAATAAGTGAGAGTAGTGTGGGAGAGAAAGAGTTGAGAGTATGAGAGAGAGAGAGAATAAGTGAGAATAATGTGGGAGAGAAAGAGTGAGGAACATTGAGAGAGAGAGAGAATAAGTGAGAGTAATGTGGGAGAGAAAGAGTGAGAGAGTGTGAGTGGGTACAAATCTGTAGTCAGAGCTTGTAGCAGCAATTTTTCGCGCCAAAATGGGCCAATGGCACAGCACGCCTTTGTTTTGGCGGGAACAATTGGCGCTCGATTTTAGAAGAAGCAGTTAAGTGAGTCTATTGTGGGGGGTGGATGTTTAGTGGTGAGTTTCCGAAGAGAAGAAGAAGGAGAGAAAGGAGAAAAAGAAGAAGAAGGAGGAGAAGAAGAAGAAGAAGAAGAAGAAGAAGAAGAAGAAGAAGAAGAAGAGAAGAAGAAGGAGAGAAAGGAGAAAAGAAGAAGAAGGAGGAGAAGAAGAAGAAGAGAAGAAGAAGAAGAGGGAGGAGAAGAAGAAGAAGAAGAAGAGAAGAAGAAGAAGAGGAAATAGAAGGAGGAGGTGGAGAAGAAGTGGAAGTAGAAGGAGAAGGAGAAAAAAAGGCGAACAAGTGGAGGAGGAAGAAGGAGAAGAAGAAGAAGAAGAAGAAGAAGAGGAAAAAGGAGGAGGTGGTGGAGAAGATGTGAAAGTAAAAGGAGAAGGAGAAAAAAAGGCGAACAAGTGGAGGAGGATGAAAGAGTAGAAGAAGAAGAAGATGAAGTGAAAAGGAAGTAGGAGTAGAAGAAGAAGAAGAAGAAGAAGAAGAAGAAGAAGAAGAAGAAGAAGAAGAAGAAGAAGAAGAGGGAGGAGAAGAAGAAGTGGATGAAGAAGGAGGAAAAGAAGAAGGAGGTGAGAAGAAGGAGAAGGGAGAGGTTCTATTGTGTGGTGTGGGGAGGCAGGGGGTGAATTGTTGGAAAATGTTTCCAAAAAGGGGATGAAAGGGGTCTATTGTATTCTTCAATGACTTGGGAAAACTTATAGTGTGGTCCACGTTATAATGGCAGAGAAGAAAGATAGCAGAACAACGTTGCCGATCCTCTGTCTTGTCAATGCCTTCTATAGACGTTAGCTGATACAACATGTTTATTGATGTAATATTAACTGTTCATCCCAGTTTTAAAAATCTGATGTGGCGCACTCACTCAACTTTCCTTCCGTTATGAGAATTGATCACCTGACGCTAGTGCTCCCGCGCATCTCAAGTCTACTATTCAAAGATCTAAGCCAGCTGGTGATAGGACAATAACGCTGGAGACATACGAGGTCTGCTATCTCTCCTTAGTGAATCATTTAATAGAATCAACAGTTGCCAACAGTTTGCAATTGAATAATCACATTTTGTCAAATTCGAGCTTATTTTCAATTTTAGGTGGATATGTTACTCAACATTAATCGTAGAGATTTCATGCTCAATCTTTCCTCTGAAATTTTATCTATAAATTGTATCTGGAGCCTGATAATTGAGAATCAAAAATCAAACTTTGCATAGATGGGGCGCAGCTCCTGAAATTTTCATATATATGGGACTTGTGGCAGTTGATAGAGCTTATCAATGACTATTTAAGGTATAAATTGATCAAAATCGTAGGAGCCATTTTCGAGAAAATCGCGAAAAATCGAGAAAATCGTAGTGATCGATTTTCATAACTGCAAGGGAAGTTGTGTGAGTGCGGCACACCAGATTCTCTAAGGTAATATTGGAGTTCGAAGGAGACTCCTTTTCCTCTTGAATTATGCTTGAAATGTGAGATTTCAAGAAACCTTATATATATGTCGTCGCAGAATTCAAAAAGGAACAATATACCACTGTCAAATTTCATGAAAATCCATTGCCGCGTTTCGTCGTAAATGCGGAACATAAACTAGTAGTTCTGTAAACAGTAGACCTCACGCAGTATTCTCATCCACAAGTACCTGATTGAAACTATAGACCTCATACAAATACAGTAATCGACTGGCTTCTCCACACATCTGTGTAATCACTTGTCAGCTGATTTATGATGAATAATTCTATAGTCTGATTTTTACTTTCCTTGCCTATTACCATAGGTAAGGGAACTATTGCTTTCCGAAAACTGTTCTAAATGTTAACAAAATCAGTTCACGTTTGAATTTGTATTCCATAATTTATTAATATTTATGTTAATTTAAACAATGATAGAATATATTTCTATTCCAGAATTCATATAATATTCATCCAGTTCCGTGATAATCGTTCCATCTAATGAAAATAATTTTTTCAATCAAAAATATTATAATTCTTCAGCATTATTAAGTTCATTTGATTATTTTTAATCACCCATTAAATTAGTTTTTTCGAATGTGAGAATATTGATACTGATGGAAACGCATAATAATACCATGACTCAAAACAAAATATTAGAACCAGAGACCTTAAACCTGCAATTAGACCAAATTTATTAACAAAATGTTAATAGCTAAATCCTTATAGATATATTAGATTGAACATAACTTATCATACACATGATGAACATGTGTGTTTGTCAACTTGCGTTCAATATAATAGGATCTATAAAGATTATTGAATTGACATTGACATTTTTTAATAACTTGGAGTAAACCCAGC
>NW_024089995.1:0-3581 GCF_014356525.2 Nilaparvata lugens | reverse complement strand
TTCAACATGTATTAAGTTATATGCAACACGTATCAAGTAAAATGCTTCATGTATCAAGTTGAATGCACCAACATGTTGTATCATGTCCAGGTAATGCCTTAAATAACCACCAGGCTTCATAAAATCAATATTACACTAGGTCAGGTCAGATGCTAATCAAGCAGTTCATCGCTCCATGTTGATGCATTAATCAATGTTGAAGCATTCAATTGAAACTTGCCATTGGTTGATTGATATCCAACTACAGATACAAATTAAAATCATGTGACAAATTTAAATCCTATACTATTAAGCAAGCAATTTCTGTTTATATGTTTATTTGTCTGTATATCACTGGAACTCGAAAACGGCTCCAACGATTCTCACGAAATTTGGAACATAGTAGGTTTATTATATTGAAATTCGATTGCACTGGGTCTCATCCCTGGGAAAACTCGCTGAAGGACATTATTCATCCTTGGTAGAACAGCTGAGAATTTCGTCGTGTGCGAATTGAGGTTCAGTATTCAACCAATTTGTGATATATAATAAATAATTTATACTTTAATAATTTATGAAGGAAAGTCTATAATTATCAGCCAGTAGGCAAAGGAGATGTTGGCAGACCACGCAAGCGTTGGCAATAATAGGATTTTTTATGTTTATTTGAATAATTGGCTAGATGTGAGTCGGAACAGGTTAAAGCCTAATCCTTGTTTGTAAGAAGAAGAAGGAAAGAACTGGCTCTACACTTACGGGATAGAAAATTCCTGTTTGACGCATCATCACGTCTCAACTACTCAACTGTTTAATTTTAAATTTTGCATAAGAATTTTTAATTCACCGAGGATGGTTATAGGCCTACTTTGAATTCTTCAAGATTTAAATAGGTGAAGTTTTCAGTTTATCAAGTTTTGAATAAGACCTATGCGGAGCTCGTGTAACGTGCTGGTTTTATGAATCCTATTATATTAAGCGAGCAATTTCTGTATATATTTATATATTGGTTATTTATATGGTTATCTCAAAAACGGCTCTAACTATTTTCACGACATTTGGAACATAGCAGCTTCATGAATTATGATATAAAAATTCGATTGCACTAGGTCTCATCCCTGGGAAAACTCGCTGAAATGTCGATAGGAGAAAAACGTGACTGATCCTCTGTCATGTCAATGCCTTCTATAGACGGTAGCTGATACAGGTTCATTGATGTAATATTAACTGTTCATCCTCGTTTAAAATAATCGATTATCCTAGGAGGTATAAAGGATATGGGAAAATACTTGTTGTATCAGGGTAGAGTTAAGAGACAGGGAGAGAAGGAGGAGGAGAGATAAAAGAATGAGGAGGAAGAAAGATTATGGGAAAATCCTTGTTGCATCAGAGTATAAGAGAAAAAGAGGAAGAGGAGGAGGTGGAAAAGGGAAAGAAAGAGAAGGTAGAAAGGATATACCTATACTTAATAATACCCTAATACAACAAGTATTTTCTCATATCCTTTCTACCTTCTCTTTCTTTCCCTTTTCCACCTCCTCCTCTTCCTCTTTTTCTCTTATACTCTGATGCAACAAGGATTTTCCCATAATCTTTCTACCTCCTCTTTCTTTTCTCTCTCCTCCTCCTTCTCTCCCTGTCTCTTAACTCTACCCTGATACAACAAGTATTTTCCCATATCTTTTCTACCTTCTCTTTCTTTTCTTTCTCCACCAACTCTTCCTCTTCCTTTCTACTACGCCAATGCAACAAGTAATTTCCCATATCCTTTCTACCTTCTCTTTCGTTCCTCTTCCCACTTCTTCTTCTCCCTCTTTCTCACCTCCACTGTAATTTATTTATTTATTTATTTATTCGTTGATATAATTACAATCATATGAATATGATCGGGATAGAACAAAGGCATAGCCCAAAACTATTCTGTTCCTAAATTTGATAAATAATGAAATGTCCGAAAAAATAGGTTATGTTCTTACTGAGGAAATTAACAGTATATTTCTCATCTTTTCTACATCCCCATTAATTTCTCTTCCTCCTGTTTTTCTTCCTTTCTTTTACACCTTTTTCTTCACGCTCCAAACAAATTCTCCGCATTCTTTTCCCCTTAATTAACCTTCTGCACGATCAGATTACCTTCATTTATATTCACTTCTATCCATCAGCATTCCACATATCTACAACATAAAAGGCTTCCCATTTAACCAACGCTGCCAGTTTAAAGTGAACGCTCTCAAGTTTAAACTCCAAGAGCTCTTTAACAGAGCTCTAGAGACTAATTAACTTTTTCCTTCTCCCTCTCTCACACTGAAGATGCTCAACAGATGAAGGTATTATCCTTTGTTATGAAGCTTTGCGACCACTTATAGTGAGGTCCACGTTATAATGGCAGTATTTGATCAACATTTGTCTGTCTATTGTCTGTCATTCGACAAAGCAGAAAGCGCTATCCTCTTCTAGCTCTGCGATGTTGCCAGATTGTTGTTTTCAAACAATGTTTAAATATCCTATACTATTAAACGAGCAATTTCTGTTTATATGTTTAGTTGCTCGGATATTTACATGTTTAGATGTTTAGATGTTTAGTGTTTAGATGTTAGATGTTTAGATGTTTAGATGTTTAGATGTTTAGATGTTTAGATGTTTAGATGTTTAGATGTTTAGATGTTTAGATGTTTAGATGTTTAGATGTTTAGATGTTTAGATGTTTAGATGTTTAGATGTTTAGATGTTTAGATGTTTAGATGCTTTGATGTTTAGATGTTTAGTTGTTTAGATGTTCAGATGTTCAGATGTTTAGATGTTTATATGTTTGTATGTTTGTATTTCACCTGATCTCGAAAACGGCTCTAACGATTCTCACGAAATTCAGAACATAGTAGGTTTATAATATAGAAATTCCATTGCACTAGGTCTCATCCCTGAGAAAATTCGCTGAAGGACATTGAAAGGATAATTACTATCCGTCCTTGGAAAAACAGCTGATAATAATTATTTCGTCGTCTGTTGATGATGGAAGTGAGTGAGCGAGTTCATCTGTGTGAGACTGTGTCAAAATTATGACTCAGCTGTTGAACTTTTGTAATCATTCAATCAGGTAATCAGTGCCGGTTGCAAGAAAGCCGAGTTATTTTCAATCCTGATTAATTCCAGTAGATCCATCTTTTTGAATGGTCCTCTGTGATTTGGTTCACGTGAAATTAATCAGGATAAAATTTAACCGGCTTTTGTGCAACCGGGCCTTTTTGAGGGAAATTTTTGCATTCCTCTGGGAATTAATCTCAATTCACTGTGATTAGATAGAACATTTCTGTATGAACTATGAATGTTATTATAAATCCTTCTTTCGTAATAATTTTTCTATGCTTTTGTACTTCAGAGCGAAGCTCGGTCCCCGATATTGACCAATAATTAACTGAATATCTGACTTCAATCATTTAAATATATTATTAAATAATTGAAAAACATGTTTCCTAGACGAATAAATTCTAATTGATCATTTTAAACAAAAATGAACAGTCAGTATCACATCAGATATACCGGTATCATCTATCCTCTACAGAAGGCAGTGACAAGGTGGAGAGTCGGCAACGCTTTTCTCCTATCTT
>NW_024089994.1:0-3487 GCF_014356525.2 Nilaparvata lugens | reverse complement strand
TCGAGCAGAATCGCTGCTCTCTCATTGGTCAGCTTGTGATTGGTCGGATTTCTGTATCTTCACTCCTATTGGCTGATTCTGACAAGCAGAATTGCTGTCTCTCATTGGTCAGCTTGTGATTGGTTTGATTTTCTGTATCTTCACTGCTATGGCTGATTCCGACCAGCAGAATCGCTGCGGTCTCATTGTTCAGCTTGTGATTAGTCAGATTTTCTGTATCTTCACTCCTATTGACTGATTTCTGATAAGCAGAAACGCTGCTCTCTCATTGGTCAGCTTGTGATTGGTTGGATTTATGTAACTGTACTCCTATTGGCTGATTTCTAATCACCAAATCCCGGCTCTCATTGGTCAGCTTGTGATTAGATGGATTTTCTGTATGTGTACTCTAGGACTGATTTCTGATCAACAGAACCCCTGCTCCTCATTGGTCATCTTGTGAATGGTCGGATTTCTGTATTTCACTCCTTTTGGCTGATTCCTGATAGCAGAATAGCTGTTCTCTCATTGGTCAACTTGTGATGGTCGGATTATCTGTATCTTCACTCCTATTGTCTGTTTCTGACAAGCAGAATCGCTGCTCTCTCATTGGACAGCTTGTGTTTGTTGGTTTTTCTGTATCTTCACTCCTATTGGCTGTTTTCTGACAAGCAGAATCTCTTCTGTCTCATTGGTCAGCTTGTGATTGGTTGGATTTTCTGTATCTTCACTCATATTGGCTGATTTCTGACAAGCAGAATCGCTGCTCTCTCATTGGTCAGCTTGTGATTGGTTGGATTTTCTGTATCTTCACTCCTATTGGCTGATTTCTGATAAGCAGAATCGCTGCTCTCTCATTGGTCAGCTTGTGATTGGTCGGATTTTCTGTATCTTCACTCCTATTGGCTGATTTCTGACAGCAGAATCGCTGCTCTCTCATTGGTCAGCTTGTGATTGGTCGGATTTCTGTATCTGTACTCCTATTGGCTGATTTCTGACAAGCAGAATCGCTGCTCTCTCATTGTCAATTGTGATTGGTCGGTTTTTCTGTATCTTCACTCCTATTGGCTGATTTCTGATCAACGAAATCCTGCTCTCTCATTGGTCAGCTTGTGATTGGTTGGATTTCTCTGTATCTTCACTCCTATTGGCTGATTTCTGATAAGCAGAAACGCTGCTCTCTCTTGGTCAGCTTGTGATGTGGTTGGTTTTTCTGTATCTTCACTCTATTGGCTGATTCCGATCAATGGAGTCCATGCTCTCTCATTGGTCGCTTGTGATTTGTGAGATTTTTTGTATCTACACTTCTATTGGCTGATTTCTGACAGGCAGAATCGCTACTCTCTCATTGGTCAGCTTGTGATTGGTCGGATTTCTGTATCTGCACTCTATGGCTGATTCTGACAGGCAGAAATGCTGCTCTATCATTGGTTCACGTGTGATTGGTCGGTTTTCCTGTATCTTCATCCTATTGGCTGATTTCTGACAAGCAGAATTGCTGCCTCTCATTGGTAAGCTTGTGATTGGTTGGATTTTCTGTATCTTCACTCCTATGGCTGATTCCTGACCAGCAAAATCGCTGCTGCTGTCTCATTGTTCAGCTTGTGATGTAGTCAGATTTTCTGTATCTTCACTCCTATTGACTGATTTTGATAAGCAGAAACGCGCGCTCTCTATTGGTGCAGCTTGTGTTGGTTGGATTTATGTAACTGTACTCCTATTGGCTGATTTCTAATCAACCAATCCCGGCTCTCTCATTGGTCATCTTGTAAATGGTTGGATTTTCTGTATCTGCACTCCTATTGACTGATTTCTGATCAACAGAATCCCTGCTCTCACATGGGTCAGCTTGTGAGGATGGATTTTCTGTATCTGTATTCCTACGGCTGATTTCCAATAAAAAAATCCCTGCTTGATCATTGGTCAGTTTGTGATTAGATGGATTTTCTGGATTTGTACTCTATTGGCTGATTTCTGTCAACAGAATCCTGCTCTCTCATTGGTCAGCTCGTAATGGTGGTTTTCATTGGTTTTCATGTACTACTGTAGTCCTATTGGCTTATTTCTAATCAAAGAGATCCCTGGTCTCTCATTGGTCAGCTTGTGATTGATGATTTTCTGTATCTGTATTCTATTTGCTGATTTCTTATCAACACTCCCTGCTCTCTAATTGGCCAGCTGTGATTGATGGATTTTCTTATCTATATTCCTATTGGCTGATTTCCATCCAAAAATCCCTCTCTCCATTGGTCAGCTTGTGATTGGTTTAATTTTCTGTATCTGTACTCCTATTGGCTGATTCTAATCACAAAATCCCTGCTCTGTCATGGTCAGCTTGTGATTGGTTGAATTTTCTGTATCTGTACTCCTATTGGCTGATTTCTAATCAACCAAATCCCGGCTCTCTCATTGGTCAGCTTTGATTAGATGGATTTCTCTCAATGGTCAACTTGTGATTGGTTGAATGTCCTCTATTGTACTACTATTGGCTGATTTCTGATCAAAGAAATCACGCTCTTCATTGGTCAGCTTGTAATTGGTTGGACCTTCTGTATCTGCTCTCCAATCAGCTGATTGAGTTCTAGTTTTAGAGTTCGTAACCTAAAAGAAGTTGATGTATTGTAATTAAAACAGACAGTTCAATCTTGGGCAAAGAAACTACATAATATTGGGACCAAAAATTAAAATTTCAATACAAGTACATTAGAGAAGAATTCAATAGACACAGGTTCATGGAATTTTTTTTTTCTGATTGTTGATATTGGAGTGGAAAATGTGGAAAATTTAGTTAGACTGTAAATATGACACTATTTATTCTTCATTCTTTGCTTCACTGTTTTTCATTTTTCTAAAAAATAACCTTTCTATTATTATCCTTAATAGAACATTAATATTTATCTACTAATTTCATAATTTTGTTTGTAGTATAAATTTTTACTAATTTTATTATAGAAAACTTTAATCCCATATCAGTGAATGAAGTTGTAAATAGTAATTATAACATGCAATAAGCAACTAATTACTTATACCCCAACCATATAATTTTAGTGTGGAGTGTATATTTATTATTGAAATTATCATTTATTCATTGTTGAAACACCGCCGCCGATTATGTAGTTACATTACAATATTATATTATCAATATTCTAATGTTTCATTTAATTTAATTCAATTCAATGTTCATTGTAATTAATTTTTCTTAATATGTGAAATTTGTTGCATAATTAGCTGTTATACTGTAATTTATTGTAAATTCGTGTATAAACCAGAATATATTGTAACTTACTTGAATAAATCATTCTAATATCTTATTCTAAATTCTTAAACTTTAATAAGATAATTAATAAATTTCAAATTTAATCTGATTCTTATCGTATATACATTCTACGTTAATATCTTCTACAGGGTCTACATGCTGCCTCAAATTAGTTTTGTCTTATAACAATCCATGTAGTGGAAGATTTTTTCTCACTGATATATGGAGAATGTTTTTGGAATTTTGGATGGA
>NW_024089993.1:0-2988 GCF_014356525.2 Nilaparvata lugens | reverse complement strand
TTGGATGGAATGAAACAATGAGTGTCCAATAATAAAAATATCAACCTGAAATTCATAATTCATGAGCTAAAATGATATTGGTTCTTGGTCTAGTCGTCTAGTGTGTTAAATGTATCTTTTCAGTTTCATTCGCACTTATTATTCTGTATAAAAAACATAGACCTATAAAAAAAATTCTGTTGACAAACAACAATGATTCACTTTCCGTATAGGGCTAGGCTACTAGTAATATAAATATAAAGAAAATGAAAATCTCAGTACCCTTTTTGAAATATTTTATCACTACATGTTTCGGACATTGATGCCATTTTCAAGTCACTTGACTTGTACTTTTCAAGTGACTTGAAAATTGCATAATGACCGAAACATGTTGTGAAAATATTTCAAAAAAGGGTACTAAGATTTCATTTTCTTTATTTATTCACCTTATACCTATTCTTCTAACCAGTTCTTGAATTGTATCTTCTTCGACAAATCCTTTCAGGGTCTATAGACCTACTGAACTACGATACCTGTAAATGAAAATAGGCCATCTCTAGTATGTTCCACGGCGGAAATTACAGTAGATTAAGCTACGATCCCAAGGCCATAACAGATAATGAAAGATGACAGAATATGGTTGATTGCGCTAGTCACAACTGTAACCAGAACCGGTACGAGAGAAACTGTCGAGACAAATAATATTATAAAATACTTCAGACAATAATCAGCTAAATATACCTAGCTTTTGCATCAGGGAAGTGGAAGATTATAGAAGACCTTCGTTTGATGACAAGCCTGGCTACAGTGAGGTCCACGTTATAATGGCAGTTGAGAAAGATAGGCGAACAGCGTGGCCGATTCTCTGACTTGCTACTTCCTTCTATTGAAGATAGCTGATACCGGTATGTTTGATGTAATATCAACTGTTCAAGCTTGTTTAGAATAATCAATATATTTTATTTGCCAAGGAAATTTGTTTTTCAATGATTAAATGATCAACTTTCATACTATCTAAATATCACTTTTATAATAACTTATATGAGATTAAATGTTTTGTTAATTAATTATATTTTATAATCAATTATATTTATTTGCCTAGGAAGTTTGTTTTCCAATGATAAAATAATCAACTTTCTCAATACAGTATCTAATATCATTTCATTGAGATTAACTGTTTTGTAATCTATATTATATAAAGCGAAATGGCACTCACTCACTGACTGACTGACTGACTGACGATGACTGACTGACTCACTCACTCACTCACTCACTCGCAGAACTAAAAATCTACGGACCAAAAACGTTCAAATTGGTAGGTATGTTCAGTTGGCCCTTTAGAGGCGCACTAAGAAATCTTTTGGCAATATTTTAACTCTAAGGGTGGTTTTAGGGTTTAAGTTCGTCTTTCAGCATGTTATTCTCTTATTCTCTTAATTATAATTGAAAATGTCCATACCATATGTTAATATAGAACTATAATCTAGAGAGAGTACCTCTTCGAAACAGTTGTTAACTCGTAACTAAATTAATAATTTGTCAGGTTGGCATTAAGTTGAGTTGACTTGTTAGGTTGGCACCAAGTTGAAGATTGAAATGCATTTATCGCGGAAAAATTGATTGGGCACTGCTACTTCAATCAGAGCTATTCCTGGAATATTATATTACTAGCCGTCAGGCTCGCTTCGCTCGCCATATCCGTTTAGCCAGACGTTTAGTCTGGCACCCGACGGATCGTCCTAACATATGATAAAAATGCTCAAATGAAAATGCAGGCGAGCGAAGCGAGCCTGCTGATCCCATCCTTGGACGATTCAGTCGGGGGCAGGGGGCGGAGCCCCTGGTTCGACGGATATGGCGAGCGAAGCGAGCCTGACGGCTAGTTAATTATATTTCTACATTGTTGAAAAACGATCTGGCAACATTGCGGATGTGGAAAAGGATAGCGCTATCAGCTTTGTCTACTGATAGACAAGGAAAGCAACATCAATGCTAATCTAATACTGCCATATAACGTGGACCTCACTGCAGTGATAATATTTTATTTTGTGTTATTGACAGTGTCTAAAGGTCAAGTAGGCTGCAACCTTTTTGCAAGCCTCAACAAGTCTGCACCTAATGTTAGATTTTTACTGAATGCAATAAACGCGCAATGATAGCCCGGTAAAGATTACAAGATGATCCGAACCTGGTAGGAGTTAGTTGTACTGCTGTAGTGAAATTAACTTTGAACTGTCAGCTGTTTAGAAGAATTCTGACTGTTTGAAGTGAATGTGCCAGCCTGCGTCGTGCAATCTCCACGTACTTCAGGGTACAGCTTATAATACAGGAGCAAGCCGTGATGCAATACTGCAACAGACACAACTAAAGCAGTTAGTGTAGCCTTGGCTTACATCTGCGCCATGGATCTATTGGCCATTATACGTGTTAAGGTGAGCCTTCACTCAAGTGTTCATAATCTTTTCATGGCACTCAATACCCGAGAGATCGGCCTCTCCTGATTTCTTTCGTGCAGAAACGGAAAATTTTTACTGAATCTAAAAAAAACTGTAACCAAACGCTAATTTTTATTGAAAAAAATAAATTGTTCCAATTGAGAACAATATTGATTACAAACTGTATCAACGCTAATTTCAATGAAAAAATCAATTATTGTTGTTATCAAGAATATGGACTCGTCTAATCACCTTTAAATCATGATCTTTTCATGGCACACCGTACCGAGAGATCGGTCTATCCTGATTTCTTTCTTGCAGAAACGGAAAAGTTGTAACTGTGCTACAAAGAAACTAATTCAAACGCTAATTTCAATTAAAAAAATCTGGTGGGCGCACTCACAAAACTTTCCTTGGAGTTATGAAAATTGATCACCTGACGCTAGTGTTCCCGCGCATCTCAAGTCTACTATCCAAGATTTTAGCCAGCTGGTGACAGGGCAATAACGCAGGAGACACATGAGGTCTGCTATCTCTTCATAGTGAATGATTCAATAGAATCAACAATAATTTT
>NW_024089992.1:0-2877 GCF_014356525.2 Nilaparvata lugens | reverse complement strand
GCCTCAGATATGCTAAATTTAAAATTTTCAAGTGTATGAACATAACCTAAAAGGTTTTGTTCAATTAGGTTTTGAAGGGAAAAGGGAAGGTTGGGGAGGTTATCTATCAGATATGCTAGATTTCAAATTGTCTTGTTTATGAAAATAACCTAAATAGAACCTGCCTTCAGATGTGCTAAATTTAAAATTGTCCAGTGTATGAACATAACCTGAAAGGTTTTGTTAAAGTAGGGTTTAAGGGGAAAAGGGAAGATTGGGGAGGTTATCTATAAGATACGATAGATTTCAAATTGTCTTGTTTATTATGCTAGATTTCAAATGGTCTTGTTTATGAACATAACCTGAATGGGTTCGGCCTCAGATATGCTAAATTTAAAATTGTCCAGTGTATGAACATAACCTAAAACGTTCTTTTCAATTGGGTTTCAAAGGTGAAATGAAAGGTTAGGGAGGTAATTCTTTACTCACTGATCGTGAGGGAGTGTTAGAGAAAAAATAGCAAAAGATGATCATTGATTGTTATCATTGTGATCATTGATTGGATGAAGTTGCATTTATAATGCAACCGAATATCTATCGTACGAGAGTGCCTAGGATGTGCTAGATTTCAAATTGTCTTGTTTATTATGCTGATTTCAAATTGTCTTGTTTATGAGCATAACATAAATAGCTTCTGCCTCATATTTATGCTGAATTTGATATTGTCTATCTAGTATTATGAACATAACCTAAAATGTTCAGTTCAATTAGGTTTCTAAGGTAAAATGAAAGGTTAGAGAGGTAATTCTATACTCACTGATCGTGAGGGAGTGTTAGAGAAAAAATAGCAGAAGATATCCAATGGTTTGTAGAATTCATTCGAAGTTTGCAAGTTTTGTATCAAATTATGGTTTTGTGTATCAGGTTGAGATGATACTGTATCATATTGTGTTGATACTGTATCAACTGTGGAGATACTGTATCATATTTTGCTGATACTGTATCAACTGGGGCGATACTGTATCGTTTTGTGGTTATACTGTATCATTTAAGGTGATACTGTATCATTTAAGGTGATAACATAAGAAGAGAGAAGAGGAAAGATAGCTCAATATATGATATCCCATGGTATAGGACGTTCTTTTTCCAAATTTCACTGTTTACACAAGCTGATTACTGTCGACAACTGTCTATTATTACTGTTTTGTTGGGGTGAGAGTGTAAGAACGGCACAGTATGAGAGACTACTAGCGTCACATAGCTTCGCCAAAAAAATTAATACTTGAACTATCAGTTTGAGTTAACATTGAGAATTGAGATATAAACGGCCTACACAAAGTTCAAGGATATCTTCTATCCTTTAAGGTTATCTTCAAGGATATCAAGGATATCTTCTTGTGCCATATTTTCTCCATGGTATCACAATAAATGATACAGTATCACCACAAAATGTTACTGTATCATCATACATGACACAGTATCAACACTATCAACACTACAGTATCATCTCAAATTGATACACAACACCATAATTTGATAGGCCTACTAAACTTCAAAACTTTCAATGAGTTCCACAAACTATGAATATCTTCTTGTTCTATCTTTTCTCCATTTTATCACCATAAATGATACAGTATCATCTCAACTTGATACACAACACCATAATTTGATACTAAACTTCAAAACTTTGAAAGAATTCTACAAACCATGGAACATCTTCTTGTGCTATCTATTATGAATGATTTTCTCTACTGTACGTAAACATACGTCATCAATCGTACGAATTGAACGCTCATAGAAGATGCGTTCCTTTACATAGTAAATTAGAAAATGTATCACAATTATGGAAACTCAAATCAATCTAATGAAATTGAAAAAAAAGGCTAAAAAATGTTAATGCTTTATACGACCTAGAGCTCTACTGCCCAGTCTAGAGAACTATAATTACCTACTAGGGAACTAAAATCCTTTTTGTCATAGTCATTCAATTTCAGCTGTTTTACATCCATGAAATCGAGCCGGGTGAACAGCTGATTGTAGAACAAATGAACATATGATTCACATTACAGCATACTATACTGTAATAAAATCATATGTTTTCTTTACAGTCGAGTATGTTTCCTAGTTCCGAATTTGGAACAGCGAAACTGCCGTCTTTTAGCGCTCCAGGTGGATGTTTTGTCAACTACAATCAATAAATTCCTGATTTGAAACTTGTAAACTAGGTTATGTTTATAAAATGCATGTAGTAATGTCAGCACTAGCAGGTAATGTTTTCTGTTTCTGAATTATTCTTTTCCAGATTATTATGACAAAAAGTAGTGTAAGTTACTTGAACGTGAATGTCTTTTGCAGTGCTTAATGAAATTCTAGAAACATCAATCTTGCCTGCAAAACAGCCCTTCCCGCCCTTGTGACTTAAGATACTATATAGTTCCTTAGTCCAGTCAATACATCACAGACTGCAGTTAAATATAAAATATATTATGATGATTTAACTCTGATAGTATGATAAACGTTGTTTGGCATCCAATACTTTACACAGGGTGCCCCAATAATTCACGCAACCACCGAAAGTGGAGCAAAACAAGCACAGAAATCGATTTGCAACTACTTTCTCCTTCTTCCTCCATCCTTCTTCTTCTTTTCCTTCATCCTTTATCCTCTCTCCTTCTAGTCTTGGAGTAGCGCGTCTATAAATAAAGAACAACCGTTAATATATTTTCAAGAAGAAGCATCTAGCGACAGTTTGGCCAATGGGCAGACGGCCAAGTCAAGAAAACTTTCTCTCTTCTCCTCCTCCTTTTTCTCTTCTTCTTCTTCTTCTTCTTCTTCTTCTTTTTCTCCTACTTCTTCTCCAGCTCCCCCTCCTCAACTATTTCCGTTTTATTTATTTAT
>NW_024089991.1:0-3002 GCF_014356525.2 Nilaparvata lugens | reverse complement strand
TTCGTCCTTGGGTGCGGGTTTTTCGTGATTTTCTCGGAAACGGCTCCAACGAATTTGATCAAATTCATACCTAAAATAGTCATCGATAAGCTCTATCAACTGCCATAAGTCCCATATCTGTAAAAATTTCAGGAGCTCCGCCCCATCAATGCAGATAGATTGCCAATTATCAGGCTTCAGATACAATTGAAACAAAAAAAAATCAAGTGGAGTAGATTGATTGAGCATGAAAATCTCTGCAATTATGTTCAGTAACATTTTCAACTAAAATTGAAAATAAGCTTTAAATTCGAAGAAATGTGATTATTCAATGCAAATTATTGTTGATTTATTTAGATCACTCACTATGAAGAGATAGCAGACCTCATGTGTGTCCAGCGTTATTGCCATGTCACCAGCTGGCTCAAATCTTTGAATAGTAGACTTGAGAAGCGCCGGGAACAATAGCGTCAGGTGATCAATTTTCATAACAGCTTTCCTTGTTGTGTGAGTGCGCCACACCAGATTTTTCATTGTTGGAAAGATGTTATCAACAATAGCTTAACAAAGGATATATATATATATAGATTATATATATATATATATATATATATATTATATATATATTATCTTGATGATTTTAGCCTACAACTCAAAACGTTTTTTTTTTTTTGGTCAGACCCCAATCTATTTGGCGAACAAAAGCACAATGACTATGTATGAGATCCACCTCAAACTGACAGCACTCTTCATATAAGACATTAATGAATCCCATTCAAAAATTGCTTACAGTTAGAAGTGAATCCAGATATAGTATGTTACAAATCGAGAACAATGAGCTTATAGTATACAAGTTCAACACAAGGTTTTCCTTTGGAAAACCGGGTCCTAATTGGCTGGACTTGTCGGCTGGAAATCATTTGCGGTTGTTGGAAAATCGGAAAATTAGTTGTGCGGTTGTGTTGTGTCGAGGGAAAACGTTTTTCCGGCCAGGCGGAAGTCATTCGATTTCCCGGGAAATGTTCAGTGTTTTCAATCACAATGGCGCAGTCAGTCATTTGGAAAAGCTTTGTTGGCGTGAGATGAAAACGTCCAACACTTAAAACGCAAACCGTTCTATTGTCTCCTATTTTAATTTGTGAATTGTGAGTCTTTTTCTCTCAAATTCATGTTTTTATTCTTGTTCTCTTTCATTGAGTTACTCTTTCATGTCAGTGAGAGAAGTTGTGTGTATTTTTTGTTCAAAATTTTATAAAATAAATTGCTTAATGTCAATATGAAGTAATAATTAAGGGTTATATTAGATATAGTTTGGTGTTTTAATTTCTATAAATTCAAATGTTTAGCTTGTATATATTTTTGGACGAAAATTGAACTTGTACGTTTTACAGTAGAAACATAACCTATTTTTTGGACATTTTATTATATTTTTGGACGAAAATTGAACTTGTACGTTTTACAGTAGAAACATAACCTATTATTTGGACATTTTAGTAATTTATCAAAATTTGGGAATGGATTAGATTTGGGCCAGCCTGTTGTTCCTCCCTAATCATATTTATATGATTTGTGATCCGTCCACAAATAAATAAATGAATAATAAATAAATAAATTATATTCACTCTACTATTCCCTCTCATATCACCTACTTCGTTCACCCATCCATTTTAGCTCTCTTTCCTATTTATTTGTCTATATTATTTCAACTTGAGGGCTGGTTTCGGAGCTCGGGATTTAGCTAAATTCTAGACTTTAAACAGCTGGAGTCAGAAATTTGGCCTTTCCGAAATGAGGCGTGGTCGCAGTCAACGTTTAAATTAAATTTAAAAGGGTGGAAAAATGATATATTTTCATATATAACCTATAATAGTTGAGAGAATTGTTTCATCTGGTAGGAATTCAGCTGGCATTATTATTTGTTAGGAGAGGTAATTGTGTTGGTTGCCATGACAACCAATATGGCGTCCAGTAGCCGTGAAAATGGCCGCTATTATCGGAATAATGGTGCAAATAAAAGGTTAGGGCCTCACTCGCTACTTACCTCCTGCAAATTATATTTCTTCTTTCTCTTTCCTACGTCTTCTCCTTTCTCCTCATCTACGATACTTCACTCTCATCTTCTTTTCCTTCTGATTTTCCTCCATATTTTTTCACATCTTCTACTACTACCAATCTTTTTTCGTCAATTTCTTCTTTTACATCCTCCTCTTGATCTTTTCTTCTTCTTCTTTTTCTTCTTCTTCTTCTCCTTCTCCTGTCTACTTCTTCTTCTTATACTTCTTCTTCTTCTTCTTCTTCTTCTTCATCATCTTTATCTTCATATTTTCAGTCCCTTTCAACTTCTCTTCTTGTTCTCTAACTCTAATACCTCCTCCCGACATCGCATCATCCTTTCTCTGTCTCTTCATCGTCTTACATCTTCTATCTTCTTCTCCCAAAGCTCTCTTCATTCTCTTTTACCTCCCCCACATCCTCTCCTTGTTCCTTTATTCTCATCTACTGTTCTCACATCCCGATAGAATAGGTTTTTTCAAGAAATGTGTACACTTTCCTTCTCATTCTATCATCATCCTCATCTGTAATTAATTATAATTCAATTAATCTATAAAATATAGTCTCTCTCCAACAACAGCTCTTTCTAATATGTTAATAATATTCTTCTTCGCCGTCAACTTAAATTCCATTATTTACTCTGCTTTTTTATTGACGTCCTCTTTCTATCATCACCCGTTGAAATAGAAATTAATCCAGATCAAATCATAGGTTGAAGACTAGAAATATTATAACATGAAGTTATAATATTATTAGGAGTTATATCATTAGAAGTTATATTATAACAAGAAGTTATAATATTATTAGAAGTTATATTATAACTAGAAGTTATAATATTATTAGAAGTTATTATAGTATATTAGTTTATAACTAAATATTATTTCTAGAAGAGCTATATATTAAGCTGCAAAGACAAAAATTCACAGCCCATATAGGCTGATTGTCACGGAGAACAACCTCGAAGGGACCGT
>NW_024089990.1:0-2331 GCF_014356525.2 Nilaparvata lugens | reverse complement strand
TACTGGAGGCTATGGTATTGTGAGAAGTTGTGGATTGTAATTCCTTCACAGATAATACGATGTTTCTGGTATTTATAAGAGCAGTCTCTAAATTCCCTCTTTTGCGAATAAATTCACAAAAAATTAAGGCCTTCCGGCTCGCAAAATTACTGGGTTCAAACCTCAGCTCTAGCTCAGTGGTAGAAACATGAATTTTATAAATACAAATAATCACCATAAGGTCAGTGATCGGTAATTGGTAATTCTTACCGCTGCTTCTATGAAGTTCTTGAAGAATACCAGTAAGGAAATTAAAAGAATATTTGATGACTGATTATCAGTAACCATGTACCACTAGAGAATAATCAGGACCAACTATAGTTGTTTCTAGTGATTCTTAAAACGCTCGTCGTGAATACAAGTATTCACCAATATACCCTTCAAAATTCCTTAGAACTTACAACGCCAGTTCTTGAAGCTCTCTGGATCCTTATATGATAAACTGGAACCTTATTAATATAATTTCTTAATATACTTGTTTGGCTGATAAAATGAATATCATCAAAGGATGATAAATATTGAGTGCTCTGAATAAGGTTATATTACTTGATTCAATAATTTTAAATGCTGCTAAATATTTGTTGGTACCAAAACAGCTCAAACTATATAACACGAGATGAGTTGGGATATAATAAAAAATTCTATAAGTTTGTATGCTGACATAAAACACAAAATATATTCCCATAAAAAAGATGTGCATAAATATTTGATAAATCTATAATTCACTTAAATAATCTATTCCTAAAATCTGAATAATTATCACAGGCTTTGCTAATATTCACAATAGTGAGTTTCAAATTCATAAATATATTATTTTAATACTGGTACTTATACTTCCAATCAATATAAAATTCTGCAGATAAAAACCTGTTCGGTCTATAAGTTTGATATGGTATACTTGGTTCAATTAACAAATTAATATTTAATAAATTAATTTCCAACATGAGATCTCAGGGATTTATATGAGTTCGGGCTGTGCATGGAAGTAAGCTTCCTACATATATTAAATAAATTTTAAAATGTTCTTATGGACTATGTGATATTGTTCAACACGTGGTGACTTTTTATTTTAATTCTAATTAATTGGAATAGCGCTTTTTGTTTTAAAATTACCCCCACTGAACGTAGAGAAAAAACGAAAAAACGAGCTCGTTTGGTTTGACTTATCACTCACTGACTGAAGTTCTAGATGTTCTCGTGGATTGAATTAATTATTTCCAATAATTAATCGGGTAGGCTCCTTTTCATCACTGCTGGGCTAACGCGTGATCCAGATTTTTAAAGTTTCTTTCAATTAAGCTATTTTTATGGGAATCTTTACAATTACGAACTCCTTGACAGCACTGAGTTCACAAACAATTAACATTCAACCAACATACATTACATTAAAAAAGGGTTTGGATTAATAGTTCATTAAAAATTTTTAAAAGGAAGAAGAAAAAACCCTAAACTCCATGTGCATCCTCTCGGGTTGGGATCTTAAGCCAGAAGAAGGAGGTTTTCAGAAAAATTTGCCTCTTCCTAGAATAATTCTGTAAGCTACTCTCTGATTGGCCTTCAATTTAATAGACTCAATACAATTGGTTGCCTTGGGAATCAGGGCTTCCTCGGCTTTATAATAGAAAAAATTAATAAAAGAAGTTTTTATACAAATATATGGAGTGTTTATCTTAAATTGAATTCATAAATAAATCGTAACATACGATTTTAATAGATAATACATTTAGTTTTTATATGAGTTTTGTATACTCTTGATTTATCATGCTTTTTGGATTATAATAAATATTTATACAGAAATAATAGTTGTTTGTAATTCTACACATCGACTTCCTTAGTATACATAATATATCCTTTATGAGTGAATTTTATATGATTCAACCGGTCATATGGGTTGATCGAATAATCAGCTGATTCGTTCAGTATTGGTTCTGATAATTATCGATTTATCCAAGATCGACTAATTCTTTTCAAATGTAAACAAGTAACTCTAACCTCAATGTTCATGCATTTTATTTTTTTTTTTTTTTATAATCCGCCATAATAAGTATGCGCTTTATAATTTTTGATCTTACCAATGGGTTCTCATAATTATTAAATCACAATAATACATGTTTTCTTATCGTTGTTGATAATGCTATTACTCCTAATCGCTAATAATACTTGCTTTGAGTTGATTTACTCTTTGGGTAGGTCTAACCTTCTTTCCAATTTTATAGTTCTATTACATTTCATTGGCTCATTAAAAATATTTGGTGGTTTCAAATTACCACGTGACAACATCAAGATTTCAAT
>NW_024089989.1:0-4217 GCF_014356525.2 Nilaparvata lugens | reverse complement strand
ATGGCAGAAAGAAGGCACCAGGTGAAGATCCTCTCACTGTCGAGATTGTACAGAGTATATATCCAAAAATTAAAGATGTTTTTTTGTGTTTGTTCAACCATATGTACTTCTTGGGATACTTCCCGACCGAATGGAAGAAAGGTAATCTGAGGCTGATACATAAGGGACAGGGTAAGCCCTTTGACAGTCCTTCATCATATAGGCCACTAACATTATGTCTGTTGTTGGAAAGTGGTATGAAAGAGTGCTTAACAAGAGAATAACATCAAGAATCGAGGGACACTTGCAGAATACTCAATATGGTCATATCAGAAGAGGCAGAGGAGCATATGTGTATATCATCTTTATTGACATTGCTGGAGCTTTTGACAGATTGTGGTGGCCTTCAGTCCTGTATCAGATGAAGAAGAGAGAGGTGAGTAAACAGGAATACCTTGCAATTAAAAGTTATTTTGACCAAAGAGAAGTAGTGTATAAAGTTGGAGCTCTTGAAGGTCGAAAGTATCTAACTTGTGGATGTCCACAAGGAAGTATTTTAGGGCCTACTATGTGGATAGTTGAGTTTGACTCTTTATTAAGGATAAGAATGCCAGAGGGGTGTTGTGTCTTGGCATACGCTGATGATTTGGTTGTAGTCTTTGGAGCATCATCAAGAGTACGGATAGAGGAAAGAGGAGAAGTCTCAATGAAGCTAATTGAGAACTGGTGTAGAATGCACAAGATGAATATCAGTGTGGCCAAGACGCAGGCATTGATGCTTAAGGGTCATTTCAATAGATATCAGCAGCTGAGGATAAATTTACAAGGAGAACTGATTTCCTATGCCAAAGTGGTCAAGTACATGGGAGTATGCTTGGATGAGAAGCTGAGTTTCAAAGAGCACATAATGTGCACTGGAAGGAAAGCGGTGGAAACTTTTGCTAAAATAAAGAGAATAAGTAGAGCAAGTTGGGGTCTAGCTTTTAAAGATAGACTCCTAATGTATAGGGCAGTTTTTGAGGGAATTCTCTTCTATGCGGCCTCAACGTGGGCACATAGAGTGAGATTATCAACATAATGGTGAGTTATTGAACAGATACCAGAGACTAGCTTTACTGGTGGTTACTGGGGGCTATAGAACAGTTTCACAAGAGGCGCTGTTTGTATTGTGTGGAGTTCTTCTGGCTGACCTTAGGGCAATTGAATTGAAGACAAAGTATGAGTTGAAAGCAGAAGGTAGATTAACATTGTGATGTACCAATGATTGTACAGTCCTCAAACTACACAATAAATTCATTCATAGGCCAGTATGAGAACAAAATATTTCTATCACCGTAAAAGCAATAGCCTACAATCTTATCTGAGGAGATAGATGACTGTTATCTAACCTACAAAGTAGGAAAAAAATAAATCAGTAATTGTATACCTTTCAAAAATTTGTCAATGGAAAAAGCATATATGTTTGTATGTTTATGGATTGGATCAGTAAAATTATATTTGGAGGTTAGTTTTGAAACGAAAACATAACCCTAAAACAGACCAAGGCTAACTCGTTAACAAGTAGCAAATTGAGAAGGCAGTTCAACTAATAATCAATCATAAAAATTATATATTATTAACTTTTTCATTTTTTATACTTCCATTTCTATACCAAATAGGCTGAATATTTATTTATTGAACTATCATAAAATATACTTGTTAAAAAATGTAGACAAATTAGCTTAGCCATATAGGACAATTGAGGGTCGATACTCTAGCATATAAAAAACCATATAAACAAAAAGGAAGAAAATTATTTATTATTGTGTTCTTATTGTTATAAGCATATATATTCTTATATTATGTCTACTTTATGTTATAAAAGCATGTCTATGTTCTATAATCATTAGCTATTCATGAAGCCAATTTGAATGCATATCATCATAGACGAATTCTATTTTTATTTGTGTATTATTATAATTATAAAAACTAATGATAATTGGAACAACTTAAAATCAGGAATTTCGCCCTATTTAAAAGCTTTAAAGTTGGACACAGTGACACCACCCATTCAGCTTATTGGTTATGTCACAGAATAGGACCAATCCCGAATTAATATGTAATTTGGCGAGATAAAATTTGAAGAAGAAACTCAAGTGAAATAAGAAGAGGAAGACTTGAGGCCATTTTGCAAGGATCATCGGTAGGATGCAGACCTAGTCCACATACCTAATGTTCAAAAGCTTTAATTTCTGTTTAATGTAATTCAATCTGCGTTTTTCTGTTTTAAAAAAGTTGTTCCAAAGTTCCTATAATAATTGTGATACTAAGATTTTAAATTTAATTTAAATAAACCCCGAAATTATATTAGTAAAGTCTGTTCAACATTTTTCGCCACATGGAAGGATCCAGCCGGAACAATATATTCTACGGCCGAATATATTTCGAAAACCAAAAAACGGAAACAAAAGTCTAAGTAAGTTATTCGAATATACAGGATGTTTCAGAAGTAGTGTCGAGAATTTTAGGGTATTGTACCTGGATGCTAGGAGACTACAAATGTCATATTTGAAGTGTCCAAAACTCAGCGGTTATCCTTATAGCTGCCATTTTGTTTTTTTCACTTAAAAATTTTATCTCAAGAACGAAATGTTGTATTGATCTGAAATTTGGCATGAATATTTATGCTATAAAGACTCAACTATAAAAAATAAAAAAAAAATTTTGTTGAAATTTTTCAAAATGGCGGCCATTTTAATTTTTGATGGCAAATATCTCGAAAACCGTCCATTTTACAGAAAATTTACAAGAGACAAAAAAGTTAGCAAATTTTTCACGATTCCAATGATACCTAATTTATTAAGATTGGTCGAAGAATAACAGAGAAATTAATTTTTTCGTACTGCATGCATGACCACTTTTCACCATTTAAAGATCAATATTAATTTTTCAATTACAGATATATTTAAGATGAAGCTTTGAAACTCGGTATGGCTCCATATGGGCAAACAGATGATTTTACAATGGTTTTCAGATGATAATGTTTGTCTTGTAAAAGTATTGTTGTTTCATTAAAAGTAAAGAACCAGATGTAGTGCTTCCTATTTCTTAGTCTCACGTTTCCTAGGTCTTATTTCTATCTTAAATTTCCAGTTTCAATATTTCTTACATTGCTTCTACACAATATTTAATTATTGTAATGGAATTTAGTTCGCTGGAGTACACCGATATTCACTTCATGTATGGAGCAGCTCTTGGCAATGCGACCGAAGCAAGAAGAATGTATGCAGCTGCATTTCCAAACCGCCGTCTCCCTCCGACAAGGTGTTCACAAGAACTCACAATCGGCTGAGAGAAGTTGGTTCATTTGAACAGAACAGGGTAATTGCTGGTAGGCCTCGAGCAGTTCGAAATGTTGCTTTTGAAGAGGAAGTATTGCAGAAATTCGATTTCAATCCTAGAACGAGTACGAGAGCAGTTGCAAAGCAAATCAATCAAGTGCTTCTTCTGTGTGGCGTTACTAAACAAGGAAAGACTTCACCCCTCCGCTTTCAAAAAGTTCACTCATTGGTTGAACGCAACTATGAGCCAAGAGTAAACTGTGCCCGTTGGTTTCTTCAGCAAGACATTATCCAACAAATTTTCTAGAAAATGTGTTATTTACCGATGAGTCCAGCTTTACAAGAGAAGGAATCTTCAACTCTCGCAACAGTCACGTCTGGCCTTAGACAATCCTCATGAGGTCAAAGGTGTGGTTATCAGCATAGATTTTCGCTGAATGTTTGGACGGGTATCTTAGGTAATGCGTGATGGACCATACATTCTTCCTAATCGTCTGAATTCTCCCACGTACATTACTTTTTAAGAGACATACTACCAGAAACTTTGGAAGATGTGCCTCTTGCAAACAGATATAATATTTGGTTTCAACATGATGGTGCCCCTGCTCATTTCGGAAATGTTGTTACGGACTTTCTGAACATGACATATCGTCAGCGGTGGATGGGGGCGGGTGGACCAGTACCGTGGCCCGCACGTTCACCTGACCTCAACCCTTTAGATTTTTTTTCTGGGGCCATATGAAGACCTTGTTTATAGCACGCCAGTAGAAAACGAAGAAGGCCTTGTGGCAAGAGTGGTTGCTGCAGCAGGTGCCATTCAAGATGATGAAAATGCTTTTATAGCAGTTCGACGGTCCATGATTGAAAGGTGCAGACTGTGTAATCAAGTTGAAGGACGGCATTTTGAGCAATTGCTGC
>NW_024089988.1:0-3012 GCF_014356525.2 Nilaparvata lugens | reverse complement strand
AAAGCATCTTGAAAAAATTTAGTGTATATATATGTAGACATATATACATATGATGAGACTCATGACTTTATATGTGTTGAGTATCTGCCATACGCTAAATAAATAAATATACAATTAGAATAAAATTTAGCTAAACCTGAGAAAAATATCCATGAGTCTAAATAGAATTAAAATAATAAATCGAGTTTACAATGGGAAGTCAGAAAGACTTTTAAACAAAGTGTCCAATACAACAAAGTTTTCGGTTCACAAGTGTTACGGTATAGAAGCAAATCATTTTTGAGCTATTCGTATTGTTCTATTGATTTTCTCAATTAGCATAGTTGCAATAGAAAGAATTAAATATCGGGGCACCGAGCTTCGCTCGTTATTTAATAAACAGAGCACAATTTTTCAAAATGATTGGGAAAGGACTAACAGGCACAGCCCAAAGTGTTTCTTCCCCGAATTTTGATTTATACACTCACTATAAATGGTCCAAAAAGTAGGCTATGTTCCATACACTTGAATCCAGGTCCAATTTTCAGTAAAATATTTAGAAACATAAAAGTTCTAATTTATATTGTTTACAAACCAAATTGAATAAAAAAATAACACTCACTAATCACTTAAACTGTAAAATAATGATTAACTTTGAATATTATGATTTACTCTAATTTAGAGTGATAAACCATGTCATGTCAACAAATCAGATTATTTTGATAGTCTATTCAAATTTCTAGTTAATAATTCTTACCGCGAGAGCTGTTTGAATGATTACACAGCTGATCTCCCACACAGGCACAGCATCTTCTGTTATCGACAGATGACGAAATCTGTTCTTCCAAGATGAATTATCCTTTAATGTCCTTCAGCGAGTTTTTCCTGGGATGAGACCTAGTGCAATCGTATCTTTATATTATAAAACTACTATTTTCTGAATTTCGTGAGAATCGTTTGAGCCGTTTTCGAGATCCGGTGAAATACAAACATCTAAACATCTAACATCCAAACATCTAAACATATAAACAGAAATTGCTCGTTTAATAGTATAGGATACAAAAATTGATAATCGAGATGATAAATTTAGATCATAATGAAAGAGTCAGAAACCCTTTAAACAAAGTGTCTCAAATTCAATCAAGTTTTCCGTTTCTCATCATGGAAGAAGAATAAATTTTTTTGCGCTATTAGTATATTTTTCCAATTATTTCTGTTAATTAGCATAGTTGCAATTGCAAGAATTCACAATCATATACTCATTGACTGTATTCCCTCACCAAAAATCCTTCCGATGGCTCAATTGATTGTCCCTGAAATTATTTGACTTGATTGGAGAATACTCTTCAGCCTACTGGTAGGAAATCAAGTAGGTCTACCATGTGTTTTGTAGTGTCATTCAGCCCACATCGGATTCTAGCTTCCATTATTATATACTTCAAAGTCAAACTTACCTTCAATATCATTCACTGTTTATATACATTACATACACAGGTATACATAAGTGATATACATATCAAATTTCACGTACATCATGCATATACTGACATCCCCTCAATATCATCTTATACAAATACATATACAGATATTCAGCCACAAATACTCTCGATATATACACGTGTATATGATAACTAGAACTATATAAAATAGCCGTCAGGCTCGCTTCGCTCGCCATATCTGTCTAGCCAGGGGGCTCCGCCCCCTGGACCCCCGACTGGATCGTCCAAGGATGAATCAGCAGGCTCGCTTCGCTCGCCTGCATTTTTCATTTCAGCATTTTTATCATATGTTAGGACGATCCAATCGGGGGTCCAGACTAAACGTCTGGCTAAACCGGATATGGCGAGCGAAGCGAGCCTGACGGCTAGTAATATTATATTCCCAGGAATAGCTCTGATTAAAGTAGCAGTGCCCAATCAATTTTTCGCGATAAATGCATTCAATCTTCAACTTGGTGCCAACCTAACAAATTCAACTCAACTTAATTCCAACCTGACAAAATTATTAATTAGTTACCAGTTAACAACTGTTTCGAAGAGGTACTCTCTCTAGATTATAGTCTATATTAACATATGGTTTGGACATTTTTCAATTATAAATTAAGAGAATAAGAAGAACATACATGCTAAAAGACGAAAATTAAACCCTTAAAACACCACCTTAGAGTTGATATATTGCCAATAGATGTCTTAGTGCGCCTCTAAAGGGCCAACTGAACATACCTACAAAGTTGAACGTTTTTGGTCCGGTAGATTTTTAGTTCTGCGAGTGAGTGAGTGAGTGAGTCAGTCAGTCAGTCAGTCAGTCAATCAGTCAGTCAGTGAGTGAGTGCCATTTCGCTTTTATATATATAGATATATACACAGATATTCAGCCTGCAAATACTCTCGATATATAAACGTATATATGATACATACAAGTGATACAAATAAATATATCGTACATGTTGATTATATACACGTATATTTTGGATACTAGTGATATAAATAGATATGGTACACATTGCAAGGTCGCCTAATGCCATAAAAGGAAAACTCTGTAGGTGACATTAGGCCTATTCCAGTTTTTGTATTCCGGAAATAGCTTTGATACTTTTACACGTAATTACTAAACAATTCAGTTGCTTCATTGACTTGCATCCTTGATTAATTATTGTCAATTCCCCTACATATTAATAGTTCCTTTCTCATTCATTCATAAAATCGTGGATATTTGGATTGAAAATAAGATTAACTCAGTGCTTTATTGCACTTATGAACTTCTCTTTGATAATGTGTCTAAAGCCGTGTCTACACTGAACAAATGTTCGACAAACATGTTTGTTGAAACAGTTTGGGCAAATTTTTGACCGAGCGAAGTGAGGTCTAAGATTCAAGTCGACGGTTTGGCATTTCTCTTAATGTTTATATGTTTATATGTTGCGCATTTACAGCGAAACGCGGTGATAGATTTTCATGAAAATTTGACAGATATGTTCTTTTTTAATTGCGCGTCGACGTATATACAAGGTTTTTGGAAATTTTGCATTTCAAG
>NW_024089987.1:0-3026 GCF_014356525.2 Nilaparvata lugens | reverse complement strand
CGGTGATAGATTTTCATGAAAATTTGACAGATATGTTCTTTTTTAATTGCGCGTCGACGTATATACAAGGTTTTTGGAAATTTTGCATTTCAAGGATAATATTAAGGAAGCGAAGAAGAGGATAATGTAGGTGAAGGAGAGACAAAAAGAGATTGAATGAAAGTGAGAGAGTGATAAGAGTTGGATTAGATAAGAAATGGAGAGAGAGAGAGGGAGTGGGGGGGAGAGATATAGAAACGAGAGGAGTTCAGAAGCAGGAATGAGAGCAAAGGAGATGAGATACAAGAATATAGTTGGTGGGATAAGGAGAACAAAATATATTTGGTTTTGGAAGATGCTGAAGTGGAAAAGAAGAGAGAGAGAGTGAGAGAGAGTGAGTGGGGGAGAGTGAGAGAATGGGATGAGAGGAGAAGAACGAGATGAGAAAAGGGAGAAGTGGAGAAGTCAATGATATTCTAAGGAGACCTATGAGGGATAAAACAGTAATATGCTGGAAATACAGATAGAAATTCCGGTTTCAGATTGAAGATTTGGTGTTGAAATTGAATTGAACATAGTCTACATAATATTTGGACGATTTGTGACAAAGTCAGGGAATTGAAGAAGTTTTGGGCAATAGCCTGTTTTTTCTTTTCCGACTATTGTATTGTTCGCCCTATCTAATAAATAAATAAATAAATAACTGGGTAGAATAGAAGAAAAAGGTGGCAAGGCATTATTGTAGATATGAAGAAAAACAAATAAGATGATCCTAACTCCGAAAGTACCAACTTCGCCTAATAAAGATTTTTTTCGTTTTTTCCATTTTTTCATGATGGAGGGTAGTGAAGAAAAACCAGTGTGACAAAATGGAGAGTTGTCAAAAAATGAATTACGATGAAGAATAAAAAATGGGAGAAGAGAGGAAGAGAGACGATAAAAAGGAAGAAAGAAGACTAGTGAAGAAAGTAGATGATGGGACTACAATGTAGTGGAGAATGCAATGGAAAGGTAAACTGATAGAATAGAAAAAAGACGGATGATAAGAGAGAAAGAGAAAGAAGAATAAGTAGAAGAAGGAGATGAGGATTACGAGGACGAAGGAGACAGGAGAAGGCGTAGAGGTAGTAGAGGATGAAAAAGACTAGAGGGGAAGAAGAGGTAGAAAAAGGCGAAGAAGAAAAGAGAGAAAGGAGAGAATAAGAAAAATGAGAAGAAAGAACAAGAACTGAACTAAGTATAAGAAGAATGGACACTGATAGCGTGCTATGATCGGCTGACAAGGAGACAGAACTACGTCACATTTCCGGCTTGTGATTGGTGCAATGTCACTGCCACAGTGTCAGCTGGCTCCTCCCATTCAGAGGCAAGTGGGAGTTGCTTCCACCAATCACAAGTCTGATACACAGTATTTGATACGCAATACTCTTGAGGAGTAAAAGTAGAATTGGGAAAAGGAGGATGAGGGAGAAGAAGAGGAAGAAGAAGAAGAGAAGAGAGGAGAAAGGACAAGAAGAAGATGGAGAAGAAGAAGAAGAAGACAAACAAAAACAAGGAAACGTGTAGAGGAGAGTTTGATGAACAAAAACAAGGAAAGGACAGTCTGGATGAGAACATGCACCTTCGTCTCACATCCTACACCTCTTTTTCCATTGACACATGTTCTGAGCCACGCGAGTGACATTTATATTACATACATTACATATTACATATATATGTAATTCAGAGGCGGTGACGCGTCATTTGCAGCCCCGAAATTTTCCGCCATCTTGTTTTCGTGAAAGGAAAATCGCACAAAGTTAGCGTGTAACGTGGGAGTTGCCATACTGAACGTGACACACGTTATTAGACAACTTAAAATTCATTGAAAGCTGCAAGAGCTGTTGATTGCTTTTATACTTCTACTGCTTCTTCATACCTGAAACGGTTTCGCGTCAACCGTTTATCATTAACCGTTTTGCGTCAACCGTTTCACAGTTTAAAATCCATTGAAAGCTGCAAAAGCTGCTGTTTATTGCTTCTATACTTCTACTACCTCTTCATACCTGAAACGGTTTCGCGTCAACCGTTTATCATTAACGTTTTGCGTCAACCGTTTCACAGTTTAAAATCCATTGAAAGCTGCAAAAGCAGCTGTTTATTGCTTCTATACTTCTACTCCTTCTTTATACCTGAAACGGTTTCGCGTCAACTGTTTATCATTAACCGTTTTGCGTCAACCGTTTTACAGTTTAAAATTCATTGAAAGCTACAAAATCAGCTGTTTATTGCTTCTATACTTCTACTCCTTCGTTATACCTGAAACGGTTTCGCGTCAACCGTTTATCATTGACCGTTTTGCTTAACCGTTTCGCGTCAAACGTTTTGCATCAACCGTTCAAGTTTCCCGTTGATTTAAATATTAACAATATCGGGATACCGAGCTTTGCTCGTTATTTATTAATTTATAAACAGAACACAATTCTTTAAAATGATTGGGGAAGGACTAACAGGCACAGCCCAAAACTGTTTCATCCCCGAATTTTGATTTATACACTACTAGTAGCTCTGTGAACAGTAGACCTCACGCAGTATTCTCATCCACAAGTACCTGATTGAAACTATAGACCCTATGGAGATACAGCAATAGACTACACACATCTGTGTAATCACTTGTCAGCTGATTTATGATGAATAATTCTATAGTCTGATTTTTACTCTAATATTGGCGTATGAAGGAGGCTCCTTTTTCCTTTTATATTATCCTTGAATGCAAAATTTTCAAAACCTTGTATATACATCGACGCGCAATTAAAAAGGAACATACCTGTCAAATTCATGAAAATCTATTACCGCGTTTCGCCGTAAATGCACAACATATAAACATATAAACATATAAAAATTTAAACATGAAGAGAAATGCCAAACCGTCGACTTGAATTTTGGACCTCACTCCGCTCGGTCAATAAATAGTCCAAAAAGGAGGTTATGTTCCATACACTAAAATTCAGGTCCAATTTTCAGTCCAAACATTTGAAAAAATAAAAGTTAATTTGGATTGTATACAA
>NW_024089986.1:0-4249 GCF_014356525.2 Nilaparvata lugens | reverse complement strand
TTACAAAATAACCCAACTAAAAGTTATTTGTTCATTTTAGTAAATGAATAACTTTCTCAAAATTGATATTCTCATAAAATTTCGTTATACTACATTAACAATACCATGAAGAATCTATCCTCTAAATCTCATGGATTTATCTCTTACCCAATTGAAATGTTCTGTTTCAAAAATTAAACTTTAGGCGCACATATCTAAAAAAGTAATGATCGGAAAAAATGTTTCCTGAGAAAACTTTTTCATTCTGATAGCTTGATGATATACAAATCGAAAAACTTTGAAAAAAATATCACCAGTAGAAAGTTTATTTTTAGCCTTTGCACATCCTTTATCAAATACTGCCATTATAACGTAGACCTCACTAGATACATTCAGCCTATATACCATATGATTATGATTCACTAACTGGGATAAATATATTATAAAGGTGTCAACATAATATCGTGTATTCCCTTTAGCTCTCAGCTACATGAAGACAATATAACGCTTCAGTATATGACCTCCCATATGCTATAGTGAGGTCCACGTTATAACGGCAGTATTTGATTAGCATTGGTGTGCTATCCTTGTCTATCATTTCCACAGCAGATAGCTATCCTTTTCTAGCATTACTTCAGTGTGGGACCTCCCATATGTTACAATGGTAAACATATTGGACAATGTGTGTATCAAGCATTGATAATGTGTACCAATATCCCCAAAGCGTGGTTTCAGACCACAGAGTAATAGAGCGTTCAATAGCAAGCGGCATGCGGATGAATTGAAGGACATCCATTAAGGGGATGACTATGGTGACGTCCACGTTAGAGAAGATAGGTGAACAGATAGGCAGTAGAGAGAGACAGGTGAACAGCATTGCCGATTCTCTGCCTTCTATAGAGGATAACTGATTCTGGTACATCTCATGTAATATCAATTCTTCATATTCTTTAAACTAGTAGTTTGTGAACAGTAGACCTCATGCAGTATTCTCATTCACAAGTACCTGATTGAAACTATAGCTTATGGAATACAGCAATAGACTGGCTCTCCACACATCTGTGTAATCACTTGTCAGCTGATTATGTGAATAATTCTATGGTCTGATTTTTACTCTAATATTGGTGTAGGAAGGAGGCTCCTTTTCCTTTTTATTATTCTTGAAATGCAAAATTTTCAAAAACCTTGTTATACGTCGACGCGCAATTATAAAAGGAACATACCTGTCAATTTCATGAAATCTATCATCGCGTTTCGCCGTAAATGCGCAACATATAAAATTAGAGAAATGCTAAACCGTCGAATGGAATCTTAGAC
This sequence comes from Nilaparvata lugens, assembly GCF_014356525.2. Classification (NCBI taxonomy): domain Eukaryota; kingdom Metazoa; phylum Arthropoda; class Insecta; order Hemiptera; family Delphacidae; genus Nilaparvata; species Nilaparvata lugens. Next base: position 2,953 of record NW_024089986.1, on the reverse strand, counting down.
CTCACTTCGTTCGGTCAATAATCAATAAATTCCATTTGACAGAATATACTTTCCAATGATCATTTTTAAAATTGATATTGAATATTTTGTTGATAAATCATAATATTTCTACATTGTGGGAACAGTGCGGAGGTGGTGAAGGATAGCTCTTTCTGGCTTGTGGAAGATAGACAAGGATAGCAACACAATGGTAATCAATACTGCCATTATATCGTGGACCTCATTATAGAACAAGAACACCACACAACATGATACAGTATCATCTCAACTAGATACACAACACTATGATTTGATACATTCGCTATCTGCTTTGATGAATGATAGACAAGGATAGCACACCAATGTTAATCAAATACTGCCATTATAACGTGGACCTCACTATAGAACAAGAACAACCACACATGATACAGAATAATTTCAACTTGATACACAACACCATGACTTGATACATTCTATATCTGCCTTGTCGAATGATAGACAAAAAATCAACATCAATATTAATCGAATACTGCCATTATAACGTGGACCTCACTATAGAACAAGAACAACCACACATGATACAGTATCATCTCAACTTGATACACAACACTATGATTTGATACATTCGCTATCTGCTTTGTGGATGATAGACAAGGATAGCAACACCAATGTTAATCAAATACTGCCATTATAACGTGGACCTCACTATAGAACAAGAACAACCACAACATGATACAGTATCATCTCAACTAGATACACAACACTATGATTTGATACATTCGCTATCTGCTTTGATGAATGATAGACCAAGGATAGCAACACCAATGTTAATCAATACTGCCATTATAACGTGGACCTCACTATAGAACAAAAAACCACACATGATACAGTATCATCTCAACTAGATACACCACACTATGATTGATACTTCGCTACTGCTTTGTGAATGATAGACAGGATAGCAACACCAATGTTAATCAAATACTGCCATTATAACGTGGACCTCACTATAGACAGAAAACCACAACATGATACAGTATCATCTCAACTAGATACACAACACTATGATTTGATACATTCGCTATCTGCTTTGTGGAATGATAGACAAGGATAGCAACACCAATGTTATCAAATACTGCCATTATACGTGGACCTCACTATAGAACAAGAACAACCACAACACATGATACAGTATCATCTCAACTAGATTCACAACACTATGATTTGATACATTCGCTATTGCTTTGTGGAATGATGGACAAGGATAGCAACACCAATGTTAATCAAATACTGCCATTATAACGTGGACCTCACTATAGAACAAGAACCACCACAACATGATACAGTATCATCTCAACTAGAACACAACACTAGATTTGATACATTCGCTATCTGCTTTGTGGAATGATAGACACGGATAGCAACACCAAGGTTAATCAAATACTGCCATTATAACGTGGACCTCACATAGAACAAGACACCACAACATGATACAGTATCATCTCCACTAGATTCACAACACTATGATTTGATACATTCGCTATCTGCTTTGTGGAGTGATAGACAAGGATAGCAACACCAATGTTATCAAATACTGCCATTATAACGTGGACCTCACTATAGAACAAGAACCACCACACATGATACAGTATCATCTCAACTAGATACACAACACTATGATTCGATACATTCGCTATCTGCTTTGTGGAATGATGGACAAGGATAGCAACACCAATGTTAATCAAATACTGCATATAACGTGGACCTCACGATAGAACAAGAACAACCACAACATGATACAGTATCATCTCAACAGATACACAACACTATGATTTGATACTTCGCTATCTGCTTTGTGGAATGATAGACAAGGATAGCAACACCAATGTTAATCAATACTGCCATTATAACGTGGACTCACTATAGAACAAGAACAACCACAACATTGATACAGTATCATCTCAACTAGATACACAACACTATGATTTGATACATTCGCTATCTGCTTTGTGGAATGATAGACAAGGATAGCAACACCAAGTTAATCAAATACTGCCATTAAACGTGACCTCACTATAGAACAAGAACAACCACAACATGATACAGTATCATCTCACTAGATACACAACACTATGATTTGAACATTCGCTATCTGCTTTGTGGAATGATAGACAAGGATAGCAACACCAATGTTAATCAAATACTGCCATTATATCGTGGACCTCACTATAGAACAGAACACCACAACGTGCTACAGTATCAACACAATATGATACTATCATCACAACTCGATAGACAACACTATGATTTGATACATTCGTTATCTGCTTTGTTGAATGATAGACAAGGATAGCAACACCAATGTTGTTCAAATACTGCCATTATAACCGTGGACCTCACTACTGCGGATAAAACAGAATCTAGAGGAAACATACCTTGGAAAATAGTGGATTCAGGTGACAAAATCTCATTTTCCAACAGGAGGTTCGGATCTCACCTACAAAAAAATGAATTACAGAATAAAAATAATATAGAGAATGATAATGAATGAATAATGAATTGCCAATTCAAGAAATATTTTACAAAATAATATAATCAATACATACAATAGTTTTTGGCGTGATTGGAAAAGAAGTGTTGAGCTCCAGCCACGAGTTCTAAAAATAAGAAATACATTTTTCAATCTAATAACAGCAGTAGAAATGATTAATTATGTTGATAAATGATAATCTACGGATGTAGATACAAGTACTTGATAAACATAATATAGATGCACAGAAAATGCTAGATAATGTTAGAAAGGCTCAGAACCCACCTAGAAATAGTATATTTCGCACCTAGAGCAGAAAATGAGATTTTTCCAGCTCGAATCGACGGCCTCGACTAGAAAGATTGAGAGCTGGAAAAACATTTTGCCCATGGTGCGAACGATATTTTCGCCACACTACAGGTATTGCTGACAAAATAAATTAAT
>NW_024089985.1:0-3425 GCF_014356525.2 Nilaparvata lugens | reverse complement strand
AAGTGCATCTAACGGGTGATTCTCTCAGAACCTAATATTATGAACTTCTATCATTTGGCGAAATATAAATGTGAGGGCAATGTAGATGGTGATGATGGTTGAAGCTGAGAATTAGGTGTTTTTCTCAATATAAGGAGCATTGTTGTCAAAATCTATATGAGATAGAGTGGAAAATTGTTGATCAAAAAGCTAAATTCATGAGAATTGATTTTTTCTTGAATTTTACTAATTTTTGAAAAGCCATCACTCAATACTCATCGGAGATAGAGAGTTTTGAATGATCTAATTTTATTCAGAATTTTATAATCTAGAAAAAAGGCGAGAGCCAAATTTTTCTGTCCGATTATTGGATTTGACAGAAATAGCTGAAAAACGAAAATGGACCAAAAATACGAGGTTTTTGGGCCACTCTGTATGATGCACAATGATATTATACGTGAAGAAATTGGTTCTGGACTTCTCTCATGTATCCAAATAATAAATTTAAAAATCAGAACTACAATATAAATTGCAAGCACACTCCTTTTTAAAGTCTATATTGACTGAACTATATGGAAAAGAATCTGGTGTGGCGCACTCACACAACTTTCCTTGCCGTTATGAAAATTGATCACCTGACGCTAGTGTTCCCGCGCATCTCAAGTCTACTATTCAAAGATTTGATCCAGCTGATGACAGGGCAATAACGCGGGAGACCCACGAGGTCTGCAATCTCTTCATAGTGAATCATTTAACAGAATCAACAGTTGCCAGAATCAACAGATAATCACATTTTCTCGAATTTCGAGCTTATTTTCAATCTTTTCCATCCAAAATTTTTTGTTTAAATTGTATCTGAAGCCTGATAATTGAGAATCTAAAATCAAACTTTGCATAGATGGGGCGGAGCTCCTGAAATTTTCACAGATATGGGACTTGTGACAGTTGATAGAGCTTATCGATGACTATTTCAGGTATTACTTTGATCAAAATTGGTGGAGCCGTTTTCGAGAAAATCGCGAAAGACCCTGTTTTTGACAACATTTTCGCCATTTAAGTCGCCATCTTGAGTCGGATTTGATCGAAATTGTCCGTGTCGAATCTTTATATTGTAAGGACCTCACGTTCCAAATTTCAAGTCATTCCGTTAATTGGGAGATTAGATATCGTCTACACAGACGCACATACACTCTCATACACAGACGCACATACACTCTACACACATCACACACACAAACACCACACACACACACACACACAACACACACACACACACACACACACACACAAACACACACACACACACACACACACACACACACAAACACCACACACACACACACACACAGCCATCTTGAATGCATTAGATCGAGATTGTTCGTGTCGGATCCTTATAGTGAAAGGACCTTAAGTTCAAAATTTCTAGTCATTCCGTAATTGGGAGATGAGATAGTGTACACCACCACACACACACACACGCAGACCAATACCCAAAAACCACTTTTTTGGACTCAGGGGACCTTGAAACGTATAGAAATTTAGAAATTGGGGTACCTTAATTTTTTCGGAAAGCAATTCTGAATACCTGCATGAATTTTATATGGTTGATAGAGTGTTTCCAAAATAAATTTGTAATATTCAACAATAGTCTAGTGTTTCCATTATAAAACCAATTTGTTGCAAGATTCATTGAGACGCTCAGTAACGTGATATACTTCTGAACAATCATTGGCTGCCTAAAAAGCAGTCGTTAGGTCATGTCAGAGGCCCTGAAATTGATCAGTTGAGACCTGAAAACTCTGACACCAGACCTGAGCCAGCCAGGTCACTCGATATTATTATTATTGGGTAATGTGAGCTATAGTGAGGTCCACGTTATAATGGGAGTGGTGGAAGTTGGAGAACTGCGTTGCCGATTCTTAGCCTTGCCACTCCTTTACATAAAGGATAGCAGATACCGGTATACCTGATTTAATAAAATACTATTATTTCATGTTCAAATAATCGTGCATGTATTCACGATTGTTTAAAACTCATGTAGGTATTCAGAATTGCTTTCCCTTTTATAGAGTTCTCTCATTTTTTCCTCAAATCAATCCTTCATTCAAATTGATTGATCAATACTGAAATAGTGAATGAGATGTAATAATTACTATTCTTTCTTGTTTAAAATAATCAACTATACTTTATTTGTCAAGAATCTAAACTTTTCAATGATTGACTAATGAATTCCCATAATTGAGATTGGATATTTGGTTACTTAATTATATGTATACACTGTTGGAAAACAATCTGACAACGTTGCAGAGCTAGAGAAGTAATAATGATTGATTAATGAATTCCCATAATTAAGATTGGATATTTGGTTACTTAATATTATATTTATACATTGTTGGAAAACAATCTGACAATGTTGCAGAGCTAGAAAAGGATAGCGCCATCTGCTTTTTTGATTGATGGACAAGGATAGCAACATCAAAGTTGATCGGATACTGCCATTATATGTCATAATAATGGCGGTCAGACAAACTTATGCTCTCCTGACCGAAAACTACACAACATCCAAAAGAATTTGGAAATATACAGTGTATATCTAGTCATTTGAGACTTTTGAGCTATATAGGATATTTGTTGTGTATCTGTCATACGCAACTTTCAAAAAAGTCTATCTGCAATACACTAAAAAATAATAATTATAACGAGGACTCCACTATAGACTATACTAAATAACTTGAATCTTAAGCTGCGTACACATATTCGTGCTTCCAACCCGCACCGAGCACGCTCCTCCCTCGTACCGCCTTCGTACCACCATCGAACCACAGTCGGACTGCCCACGCACCCATCATGAACGTTACGGAAGATGGTAGATCTTCTCGCGTTCCCCGGTCGAACTACTCTTGCTCGCCGGTCGATCATCAATCGCTCTGCTGGAGTGACGTTCGGTTGCGGAGCAGAGCGACAGTCTGTACGCACCTTAACATTCTAGATGGAAGTGGCAGATGGAAGAAAAAATTTTGCAACTTTTCCATTCTATCATATTTGCTGACTTCATAACGTTTATAGATCTTCATCAGGATTTCTACGTCTTATAGAGGCGTTCTTACCATTAATTGTTATAGAGGTTTCACGGGTATTAGGAAAACAAACTCTTGAATGAAAAAGACTAAGAAATTGACGAAAAACCACAGATTTATTGATACTTAGAAAGACCGGTTTCGGTTGTTACACCATTGTCAATCACTGATAAAATAAAACTAAAACACAAGAGCAGCAGAATTTATACTAGTAGGCGAGTACTGCTATTGGTCAAGGGCATGAACGCCTGCATTGGCCTAGCTAGACAGTCTCCTCCCACTCAACGGTGTGACAAAATGGCGGCTTAAGCAACAGAATCGCCATGATAACAAAATTTACTTTCATTACAAAATAAGAACCAAAAAAAC
>NW_024089984.1:0-4001 GCF_014356525.2 Nilaparvata lugens | reverse complement strand
AAAGGTGATCGGATACTGCCATTATAGTCATAATAATGGCGGTCAGACAAACTTTGCTCTCCTGACCGAAAACTACACAACATCCAAAAGAATTTGGAATATACGTGTATATCTAGTCATTTGATACTTTTGAGCTATATAGGATATTTGTTGTGTATCTGTCATACGCAACTTTCAAAAAAGTCTATCTGCAATACACTAAAAAATAATAATTATAACGAGGACTCCACTATAGACTATACTAAATAACTTGAATCTTAAGCTGCGTACACATATTCGTGCTTCCAACCCGCACCGAGCACGCTCCTCCCTCGTACCGCCTTCGTACCACCATCGAACCACAGTCGGACCGCCCACGCACCCATCATGAACGTTACGGAAGATGGTAGATCTTCTCGCGTTCCCCGGTCGAACTACTCTTGCTCGCCGGTCGATCATCAATCGCTCTGCTGGAGTGACGTTCGGTTGCGGAGCAGAGCGACAGTCTGTACGCACCTTAACATTCTAGATGGAAGTGGCAGATGGAAGAAAAAATTTTGCAACTTTTCCATTCTATCATATTTGCTGACTTCATAACGTTTATAGATCTTCATCAGGATTTCTACGTCTTATAGAGGCGTTCTTACCATTAATTGTTATAGAGGTTTCACGGGTATTAGGAAAACAAACTCTTGAATGAAAAAGACTAAGAAATTGACGAAAAACCACAGATTTATTGATACTTAGAAAGACCGGTTTCGGTTGTTACACCATTGTCAATCACTGATAAAATAAAACTAAAACACAAGAGCAGCAGAATTTATACTAGTAGGCGAGTACTGCTATTGGTCAAGGGCATGAACGCCTGCCATTGGCCTAGCTAGACAGTCTCCTCCCACTCAACGGTGTGACAAAATGGCGGCTTAAGCAACAGAATCGCCATGATAACAAAATTTACTTTCATTACAAAATAAGAACCAAAAAAACAAGTGTGAAAGATAATTATAACGAAACACAAAAAAAGATTCTATCGTTCATATCTCACGAATTGTTCAACATAACACAACGAGTACAACGAATTAATTCGACATCAACTAAACACTAAAGACAAATTTTATCGCTCGTAGCACGCGAATAATTACAACAAATATAACGAATCAATTGAACTTGATTTTTATCGTTCGAATCACAAAATAAATTTAACAAAATATAACAATTAAAACTTATTTCACCGCAGTGCGTCTCGCGTTCGAGAGTAACCGTTCGCTCAGGAGTCCATCGCTGACTGACTCGAGGGCTGTCCATGGACATTACCCTAGCCTAAAACGCTTGGGAAACTCACCTTTTTCTCACGGCAGAGAAAGAGTGAGAGCTCAAAATTGGATGGAGAAAGAGATAGTTCCTCGTGGAAAACTGTCACCAGATTGCAGTTTTTTCTCCACGAGGCAGAAGAATACGCTGTACTGTGCACAATTCTTATATTCTAAAACGCAATAATCTATTTCTCACACTAGAGAAAATTGAAATACCCTTACGTCTAGAAAAAAAATGAACATTAGAAAATTCAGTCCGATCACGCCATCGAGTCCAAAGTTCAATGATTTTAGATTGGCGTATCATGAGAAATAAAAAAATTAAATTAATTCACCTCCTCTCAATAATTCTACCATTTACATATCTACAGGTAATACACTTCGTAGTAATTGTAATAATTTACACCATTTTTATTGATCATGATTAGACAATCACCATTGATTCCATTTTTCACCTCTTTGTCTTTCTACATTTTTTAACTCCTTTTTTACTTTTTAATAAACTTACACCATATGGTGAGGAGAGGAGGAGGAGGGGTTGGCCCAATCAAATACCCACCAGTCGAGATTGGGGGGTACGGTTTCAAATAGTAACCTCTACCTGCAATATACTGTTTCAACTGAGCAATAGCTTTTTTTCCTTATCAACGTGCTATGAGTTTTCCTAACACTTGTGCTCTTCTTCTTGTTTCTCTTATCTCCCATGCAGTGTTTGCAAGAGCTCTGTCTGCAATCGCTCGCGACTTATTATCACTATTTTGAGTGTATGCTATATCATGTACCTTACAGGCTCTATCTAATGAATTTATACCTTGATCACCTCTCTTTAACCTTTCATTAACCTTGGTGCCAGGTCCGCACCACTGATACCTGGGGATGTGGGATTCAATGGGGGATTCATTTATCAATTTATTTATAATAGTTGATGTAATGTCCCCTGCAGTACCCGCTATTCCTTTGACAATTTTGCCGAACTCAAGATTCCTCTTCCTCGTTTCCTAGAAGATATCTTTCCTCTACATACCATTTTCCATTACCTTTCAACTCAATAGTTGAACATCAACTGAGGTTAATTAATCAAACACTTAACCTCAATCGAGAGACAAAGAAATTGTATCACTAAGTGCTTTATATATTACTACAAAGTTGGTATGTTTTAATCAATAGGGAATACAATTTTCTATCATCAAGTGTCTTATTAACACACTTGTTAAGTATGTTGTAAGTTTTGTAGAAATGATAATGAAATGCAGATATATTATGAAATGATTGTGAATAGAAGACCAATGTCTGAAATTATTGAAATTTTATTGAAATTATTTTTGTTGTGATGATCTGATGTTTTTACAATTTTGATAATGATACAGAATGTTATGAAATTATGTAACATGTATTGTTTATGTCTAAATTTTGAAGAATGGATTAAATTTTGTTATTTGAACAGTGAATAAATGGAAATGAAATTTTTTTTATTGAAATTTTGTAATTGATATCTCTATAGAGTTTGAGGAGGAAATTTCACAATTTATGTATTGCTGACTGTATAATAAGATGTTAACAATAAATTTCATTTTTATATTGATTATATACTTGGAAATAATTTTCATGTGTATCAGATTGTATTGGTAGCTAATCAAAATTTTTTTTTAGTTTATAAGCATTTTAAAATAACAGGTACAGCATGGACATTAACATCAAAATAATTATCACATGAATCTCGAAATCAACAACAAGTGAACGCCATGAAGAGTGTTAAGAACATTTGGGTGATTTTCAAACTAGTGTGACTCATTAATTGAATATCTACGCCAATACCTACACCAATGCCAACGCCAATATCTACGTCAATATCTACACCAATAACTATGCCGATATCTACACTGATGTCTACACCAATGCCTGTGCCAATGTCGAAGCCAATGCCTACGACAATGCCGATGCCAATGCCTGCACCAATGTTGATGCCAATGCCTACGACAATGCCAACGCCAATGCCGACACCAATGCATACGCCAATGACAATGCCAATGCCTATTGCTGACCATGTAACTCAAACTTCAACACTACCACATTACCTGGAGGTAATTGCCATCCATGTTCACGTTCGCAACTTTGAATTCAGAATAACAGTCACAGTATCATGGAAGAAATTGATTAAAAAAAAATCCTCTCCTAAATTATTCCTGTATGCAGAACTCTAAACCTTGAAAGCTGAAAATATCAAAAAACCAAACCTTACCTAAATTAATCCTCACCTAAGTTAATCCTGTATGCAGCGTCTATCTCTTTTCCAAAAAACAAATTACCATGTCATTTCAAGCCTGAAATGTACATTGTATAATTATATGATACAAAATTTACGTGACTCTGTATCGAGTTTGGTATGCAGCCATCTACTACAAGCATGAGGCAATGCTAACTGAGATGTCACCTGTATTGAGTTTGGTATGCAGCCATCTACTACAAGCATGAGGCAATGCTAACTGAGATGTCACCTGTATTGAGTTTGGTATGTAGCCGTCTACTACAAGCATGAGGCAATGCTAACTGAGATGTCACCTGTATCAAGTTTGGTATGCATCAGTCGACTACAAGTATCAGCCAACACTACGAGTATCCGGATCAGCCCAACACTGATGTCATCACACTGGAGTCACACTTAACTGAAATTCATACTGAGTGCCTTAACGGACTGTTTTCCAAAATTTG
>NW_024089983.1:0-3990 GCF_014356525.2 Nilaparvata lugens | reverse complement strand
AACAAGTGAACGCCATGAAGAGTGTTAAGAACATTTGGGTGATTTTCAAACTAGTGTGACTCATTAATTGAATATCTACGCCAATACCTACACCAATGCCAACGCCATATCTACGTCAATATCTACACCAATAACTATGCCGATATCTACACTGATGTCTACACCAATGCCTGTGCCAATGTCGAAGCCAATGCCTACGACAATGCCGATGCCAATGCCTGCACCAATGTTGATGCCAATGCCTACGACAATGCCAACGCCAATGCCGACACCAATGCATACGCCAATGACAATGCCAATGCCTATTGCTGACCATGTAACTCAAACTTCAACACTACCACATTACCTGGAGGTAATTGCCATCCATGTTCACGTTCGCAACTTTGAATTCAGAATAACAGTCACAGTATCATGGAAGAAATTGATTAAAAAAAAATCCTCTCCTAAATTATTCCTGTATGCAGAACTCTAAACCTTGAAAGCTGAAAATATCAAAAAACCAAACCTTACCTAAATTAATCCTCACCTAAGTTAATCCTGTATGCAGCGTCTATCTCTTTTCCAAAAAACAAATTACCATGTCATTTCAAGCCTGAAATGTACATTGTATAATTATATGATACAAAATTTACGTGACTCTGTATCGAGTTTGGTATGCAGCCATCTACTACAAGCATGAGGCAATGCTAACTGAGATGTCACCTGTATTGAGTTTGGTATGCAGCCATCTACTACAAGCATGAGGCAATGCTAACTGAGATGTCACCTGTATTGAGTTTGGTATGTAGCCGTCTACTACAAGCATGAGGCAATGCTAACTGAGATGTCACCTGTATCAAGTTTGGTATGCATCAGTCGACTACAAGTATCAGCCAACACTACGAGTATCCGGATCAGCCCAACACTGATGTCATCACACTGGAGTCACACTTAACTGAAATTCATACTGAGTGCCTTAACGGACTGTTTTCCAAAATTTGCATCAATAAAATCATTCTATTGGATAGGCAGCTTCTCAAACACCACTACTACGTAGTAGTGGTGTTTTGAGAGAGTGCTTCGAGCTGTCTTGAGAGGAGCCAATAGGAATCGAGGGCGTGGCCACGCCCCCCTCAACCCCCCTGCCCCAGTCAAGCCATTTGACCCCGCCCCCTCCACCCCACCAGCACTAGTTCACCATTTTGGCCCCGCCCCCTACACCAGCCCTGCCCAGTCAGCCATTGTCCGCCCCAGCAATAGGAAGCAAGGCGGGGACAAAATGGCGTCACACTTCCCTAGTGCCCCCACACCTCAACAATAGGAAAGAGGCGACGGCCATCTTGTTGTGCAGGTGTCATCTGTCATCTCCCACTCAACCAAGAGGTCCCCAGGAAGTGCCCCAGTGGCGGCAATCTTTGTTGTGCAGGTGTTAACTGACATCTGCTGCCCCAGTTAACACCTGCTTAATTTGCATATTAAAAAATATCCCACATTTAAAATCTTTAAAACACAGATATCTAAACTCTCAAACTACACTACTAGCACTAAACTCTCAAACTACATACTAGCGCACAAAGTGTGCAAATTAAACTATTTCCTTGTTTTCCTCCACCACAGAAGAATGAAAAAATTACATTTCATATTTGTTCAAGTATGAGATGTCATTTTCCCACACTATGCTGTAAAAGAATGGTGGCGCTTTTTTAATGTGCTTTCCCATATTGAGAAAACTCTAATTGAATGTCACTAGTTATTCAATACAAAGTATTAATCAACATTAGGCCTATTGCACAATCAATGATGGGAATGGTTTTTTTTTTATTTTTTTTATATATTCCTTTCTTCTTCTAGAAGAACAAGAGGCGATTTACCTTCTCGTTGTACACACTTCAGATAGAGTTTTTGTTTGTTGAAATCCTCAAGTGTTCGAAGATTCAATACACTCAGAAATTTCTCAGGTAAGTAAACTCGCAATAATAGTCACCATTGCTGTCATGATCGTATAACCTCATTATGATTCGCTGACCCTGTTGTGTTCTCACCAATCTAGCGTGTACAACACGGTACCACGAATCATGGTCAAGATCTTTGAGTGAGACCGTTGGATATTCAGTTTTCGAAATATAATTGAATGACTTCATACTAAAAAGTCTCATTTCAGTGTTGCTTCTCTGCAGATGGTGTTCCATAATAATAATAATATAATAATAAGAAAAGCTTACCGCGATCGAGTGCAAGAATACCAAAGCAGCTATATGCTTGCGTGGGTTGTCGGTTGAAGACTGAGCAAACCTGTTAAGCCGTCAGCCCCCACAACCCTTCCGTTTCCTGTCGACTCCTTCCACATTCCTTCTGTTGACTCGTTCTCCCCTCCGCCTCCTCACACCTTTCCTTCTGTCGATTCCCGCCATTCACCTTTACACCTTTCTATCTTCTTCTTCTTTACATGTAGCCGCATTCCTTTCTTCTCACCTCTTCTTTACAGCAGCTAGTCGCTTCTTCTTCTTTACATGTAGGCGCATTCCTTTCTTCTCCCACTCTTCTTTACAGCTAGTCGCCGCATCTTCTTCTCCTCTCTGTTCACCTCTAGCGATCTTAAAATTTCTTCTTCAATTCTTATTAGCTTGTTTACATTCAAACTAAAGGGTCTGTAATAAGCCAAGTAATCACTGATATCGTTAATATTAACTGTATTTAGAAATATTGCTTTCAATTGTCTAGCAATACTACTGTTTTTTGTCTCTATTGCTTTTTGACACAAATCATACCATTCAATGTAGTTTTGTAATTTAATTTCTAAACATTCTGGCGCATAAGACCAAGTTTGTGGATTCATTATAGCTCTTCAATCTGCTGCTGCTAGCGAAGGTACACTAAATGAGTGGTACTAGAACAGTGAAATTTATTGCTTTTCGCTTCTCCCTTCCACCTACATTTTTGCTACAGGTCAGACTGCATACTCTCGCTTTATGCGAAATCAAATCAAATCCACAATAACACATAGTATGCTTTCCCCATCAAAATAAAACCTTGTCGGGCATAGTTGCGTTTTTGTGTTTTAGTTAACAGCTTACAATGTTTCATACTTCCATTCTATTATTTTCGCATGTATAATCGATATCAGCAGCAGCATTACAATTCAATGAACTCATATTTTGTAGGCATTGATGCAGCAGCACTATTCTCCTTTGTTTGCTTGTTACACATCAAGATTGTCAAATAATGATACGCACTGAACAGCGCCACCGGCCATTGGACGATTGTTATGAATTTTGCATACACTAAAACACCAAGAATTTTCAAACATTATAGTCGTTTTTGAATATCCTCCGGCATAGTAAGCACATTGTCGTGTAACCTTTTCAAAAACTGTGTTTTTTCTCTTCCCTTTGTATAGATTGTGTGGTAAATTTGCAAATATGAAGCAAGCAGCGCGTCAGTGTAAATTAAGTCGCCTTGGTCCCATCTAATTTTATGATAGTTATGTTCAAGCCAGCTGACATCACGGTACATTTTTCTACTCAGTAATGTTTTCGGAAATGGTGATTTAAAGTGTAGCACAATATGTCGTAGTTTGTAATCGATTATGGCTACCTCTTTAATAATGATAAAATTATCATCACTTTTGAAAAAATGAAACTCGACTACAGCAAAATCAATGTCATCATTTTCCTGTCGCATTTCTTTACTCTTCTCCTCCTTAATTCTTGCTGCCTCCTTCTCCAATTCTTCTTCTTTATCCAAGTCGCATTGTATGCCAAAGTCTCGAAATTTTGTTGATACTTGCTCATCATCGTCCATTTTCTGTTGTCGTCGGTGCATGCACACATTCTATGTACAAATGCATCAAATTTTGCTTTTGTCAATGATGACAATGATGATGATAATGATGATAACGACGACGATGACGACTGAGGATTATCTATGTTATTATTCAAGCTATTAGAACACATTACAACTGAACACTGAGTAATTACTGTTCATACACACACTTTTATATACCCCCCTCCT
>NW_024089982.1:0-3193 GCF_014356525.2 Nilaparvata lugens | reverse complement strand
TCATGGTGATACCATAGTGATGATACGTCTCTCGTGAATTTCCTATCCCCCAAGTGTATAAGCCAGTTCTTTCTTTTATTATAAATATAAAGAGTGAGTCATACGTATGGGGAACCCTTCAATAAGTTGGAGACTGTTGTAGATATAATACTGTAACTTTCAGGATAAGTTTAGTAATTGGTCGAATACTCTACCTTTTGACGTACAACTGAATTTCAACCCCTCATATGGGGTTGAGGGGTTGTAACTCCCTACGTGTATTCACGCTGATTATGTGATGGATTGAATTGAGCTGTTCTAAACTACTAGTAGTTCTGTGAACAGTAGACCTCACGTAGTTTTCTCATCCACAAGTACCTGATTGAAACTATAGACCTTATGGAAATACAGCAATAGACTGGCTTCTCCACACATCTGTGTAATCACTTGTCAGCTGATTTATGATGAATAATTCTATAATCTGATTTTTACCCTGATATTGGCGTATGAAGGAGGCTCCTTTTTCCTTTTATACTAGTAGTTCTGTGAACAGTAGACCTCACGCAGTATTCTCATCCACAAGTACCTGATTAAAACTATAGACCTTATGGAAATACAGCAATAGACTGGCTTCTCCACACATCTGTGTAATCACTTGTCAGCTGATTTATGATGAATAATCCTATAGTCCGATTTTTACTCTAATATTGGCGTTTGAAGGAGGCTTCTTTTTCCTTTTATATTATCCTTGAAATGCAAAATTTCCAAAATCTTGTATATACGTCGACGCGCAATTTAAAAAGGAACATACCTGTCAAATTTCAAGAAAATCTATTACCGTGTTTGGCCGTAAATGCGCAACATATAACAGTTGAACATTGAAACATTAAGAGAAATACCAAACCGTCGACTTGAATGTTAGACCTCACTTCGCTCGGTCAATTATATGCCTGTGATGATACATGATTTATGATTATTTTCTATGCTGATAGATCAGTAATATTGCAGAGTTCACCAAGTCTGAGGCTATATTAAATGATACAGTATCACCACACATGATACAGAATCAACACAATATGATACAGTATCATCTGAGCTTGATATACAACACAATAAGTTGATACAAAACTTCCAAACTTTGGCAATGTTACAGAGGTAGAAAAGGATAGCGCTATCTGCTTTGTCAGCAGTTAGACAAGGATAGCAACAACAATGTTGATAACTTTCTTACACATACCATAAGTCGTGTTCACAACTTCATCCACTGCCATCTTAATCATAATTGAATACTGTCATTATAACGTGGACCTCACTATAGAAGACAATATCGAGGACCGAGCTTCGCTCTGGAGTACAAAAGCATAAAATAGTATATTTCGCACCTAGGGCCGAAAATGAGACTTTTCCGGCTCGAAATCGGTTTTCAAGTCCGAGGCCTTAGGCGAGGACTAGAAAAGATTGAGAGCCGGAAAAACATTTTTGCCCGTTGTGAGAACGTTATTTTTCGCCACACAGAAAAATAAACAATATAATATGAGAATAATTGTTTATTAGGCACTTTTGAAAGCAAAACAGGAAGGTCATAGCTCTAGCAAATCTGAGGTAATCTGAATATTAGGAAATTGTCCAAGTATTTTTTCTTTATTCTGATTTGTCTAAATAACCTAAAAGATTATGTTCAATTATGTAAGAGATAGAGTTTATAGTTTTTATTCTTCCAAATGACAATAAGATGATATTATTATAAGTGTTTTGATTCTTGAATAATAAACTCAAAAAATAATGAAGTTTTTTGATCAGCTGTTTTATCACACTTGAAATTTGGCAATCTGAATGTCAACGTCAACAATGCTTGTTGTCATTGACTTCGGAAGTTTAGGTTAGAAGTTCTATCCTGCTCTGAAAATCGAATTTGAATAGTTTATAATATATATCTTATGTGTATTTTATTCATCCAAATAAATGATAGTATCTTATTGCAGAATACTTATTCAATTCTAGAAGCATAAACTGATTCCGTTTCATAAACCATTTTGTAAACACGTTCACATCAAATCAGAATCAGCTGACTTCAAGGTTATTTTACAGCCCTAGGGCCGTAAAACTTTTACCGGCCTGGTCAGAAAACAATCATTTTCGGCCTCCATATGACGCACGAAAACCAGCTCATTACATCCAAGTGGGGCGAAAATGTATTACGGAAGAAGGAATTATAATAACATTCATAAAGAAATGTTCTATCTAATCAACAGTACATTGAGATTAATTCTCAGAGGAATGAAAAATTTCCCTCACAAAGGCCCAGTTGCACAAAAGCCGGTTACATTTTAATCCTGATTAACTTCACGTGAAGCAAATCATAGAAGACTATTTCAAAAAGATGGATCTACTGGAATTGATCAGGATTGAAAATAACCCGGCTTTTTTGCAACCGGCACAAAGTACCTGATTGAATGATTACAAAAGTTCAACAGCTGAGTCATAATTTTGACACAGTCCCACACACATGAACTCGCTCACTCACTTCCATCACCAACAGACGACGAAATAATAATTATTATTAGCTGTTTTTCAAAGGATGAATAATAATTGTCCTTTTGATGTCCTTCAGCGAGTTTTCCCAGGGATGAGACCTAGTGCAATCGAATCTTTATATTATAAACCTAGTATGTTCTGAATTCGTGAGAATCGTTAGAGCCGTTTTTGAGATCCAGTGAAATACAAACATATAAACATCCAAACATCTAAACATATAAACAGAAGTTGCTCGTTTAATAGTATAGGATTATAAGATGTTCCAATTCATTACTATAGTGAGGTCCACGTTGGCAATGGAGAAAGATAAGAGATCAATGTTGCTGTTTTCTCTGTCTTGCCAATGACTTCTATGGACGGTAGCTGATACAGGTTTATTGATGTAATATCAACTGTTCATTCTTGTTTAAAATAATCTATTAAGCAAGTCCGAGGCGAAGCCGAGGGCAACAATTTTCCTGAGGGAGAAAAAACATTTTTCACTCGTGATATACACAACATTTTTCCTCCACCTACATTTTTATAAAAACTGCAAATAAAATAATTTTTATAAACGTATGTGACCAAACAATGTGTTACAACATAATCTAAAAAGTAAACAGAAACAGCTGGCTTGTAATCACAGTTCTCCTCCGACAGCACTATCTGTCGGCTAAAGTTGTAACAACAATGGCCACCA
>NW_024089981.1:0-4193 GCF_014356525.2 Nilaparvata lugens | reverse complement strand
AAATTTTACTGGTAATTTTTTGTTGGAAATTTAATGTCGAATCCATGGTCTTCGGCTGTTACACCTTTCGTGGGACACCCTGTATAAGGGCTTGAATCTGTGGTGAGACCCATAAACCATGAACAAAGAATTTTTGAGAGTATTACCATAGAGAAACGAAAGCATAAGTAGATATCCCATGGTATAGGGCGTTTATGTCGCAACTTTTACTTTTATCTCAAGCCGATAGTCCACGTAGTTCTTTCCCGTGGAGCTGTGTGACGCTGGTAGTCTCTCATATTGTGCCATTCATACACTCTTACCCGGTCAAAACAGTAAGTAATAAATCGACAGTAATCGGCTTGAGATATAACAGTGAAAGTTGCGACATAAACGCCTTATACCATGGGATATCTAATCATGCTATCGTCTCTCTATGGTATTACTCTTTTGTTAAAGGTATCAGGCATTCTACTGTTCGTCACAGGACCTCTTCCGAGCCGCAGTAAACAAGGTGAGAATTGCCATGATGGTAGCCAACCTCCAGAATGGAGAAGGTACCTAAAGAAGAAGGATAGGCATAGGTATCGCTATCTCACAGACAAAGAATTGAGAAGATTAAAGTTAAGCCAGTCCCCCTCTTTGTTAAAGTTAAGAAGTGAAAATAGATTTTCGCTAGAGGATAGATGAAACGAGAATTGATAAATGTAGTGATAAAGTCATATTTTCAAAGCGAAACGACCGAATAACACTTTCTGCCTACGAGAATTTGAATTCAGAAATCGTCGAGAGTAATCATTAGGAGCGGCTGCGAGATCGTAAACTGCAGACTTTCTCAACTGCTGCACGCAAGAGAATACTCTAATCTCATCTCTGAAACTTAGTTCATCCTTACTCATTTTAATTGCAATTTCCACCTTCTCAACAGAAGATTATCGTAGGAATGAAAGGCGGCAGGCTTTCAACGAATCTGCATACTGTGACTTCTAAATTATTCCGAAAAATCTGGAGTGGCGCACTCACACAACTTTCCTTGCCGTTAAGAAAATTGATAACCTGACGCTAGTGTTCGCGCGCATCTCAAGTCTACTATTCAAAGATCCAAGCCAGCTGGTGACAGTACAATAACGCTAGAGACACACGAAGTCTGCTATCGCTTCATAATGAATGATTCAATAGAATCAACAGTTGCCAACAGTTTGCAATTGAAATAATAAAATTTTCTCGAATTTCAAGCTTATTTTAAATTTTAGGTGAAAATGTTACTGGACATTACTTGTAGAGATTTTCATGCTTGATCTTTTCCACTTGGAATTTTGTTTAAATTGTATCTGAAGCCTGATAATTGAAAATCTAAAATCAAACTTCGCATAGATGGGGCGGAGCTCCTGGAATTTTTACAGATATGAGACATGTGGCAGTTGATAGAGCTTATCAATGACTATTTAAGGTATAAATTTGATCAAAATCGTTGGAGCCGTTTTCGAGAAAATCGCAAAAAACCCTGTTTTTGACAACATTTTCTCTGCCATCTTCGATTGCATTAGATCGAAATGTTCTTGTCGGATCCTTATATTGTAAGGACCTCAAGTTCCAAATTTCAAGTCATTCCGTTAATTGGGAGATGAAATATCGTGTAAACAGACGCACATACATTCATACACACACACACACACACACACACACACACACACACACACACACACACCACACACACACACACACACACACACACACACACACACACACCACACACACACACACACACACAAACACAAACACACATACTTGAAATGTATAGAAATTTAGAAATTGGGGTACCTTAATTTTTTCGGAAAGCCATACTTTTCTTACCTATGGTAATAGGGCAAGGAAAGTAAAAATAACGCGAAACTGAATCATAGAAAGTTTCTTCACAAAATGAAATTCTCTCCACAAGACTCTCCTTTTCCCGTGTTGAAATATGTGCGGAGTGTTGAGTTTTGCTATTAGAACCGCCATAAGTTCAGCTACGGATGTACAGTACAGGGGTTGGAATGGTGGTGTGCTGTATCGAACCCTGGATTCTTGGCTAGGGTGGCGTTCTGGCAGCAGTCCGGTTTTCCCTTTCCAGGGCACTAAGTGCTTCAAACAAGGTTTCCAGCTCACTTTATTAGAGAAATTCGAGAGTAAGAATTAGAGGAATGAATTCCACCCGATAAGCTTTTGTTTCAATCCGGCTGCCTTGTTAGTTACTAGAACTGGAATGAAAATATTTGGTTGGTTCTCGAGAAATGATCCTCTCCTCTTATTCTCCGCTTTCCTGATATTATATCCACAATTTCTCAGTTTGCTGAGTATTGATTGAAACCAGTATTTCTGATACAAATCCAGTACTTTGATTTAAATTACAAATCTATACGGCAACAGATACAATTATGAAATTTTATAAGGTAATGGCCGCCCCAGTCCTCCTCTGTGGTAGTGAATCATGGGTTACTACGAAGCTACTTGAAAGTAGAGTGCAGGCAGCCAAGATGAGATTTCTCCGAAGAACCAAGGGATGTATAGGATGTAAGGGATGTAAGGGATTATAGGGATTATAACTCACCCATCAATCGATCCATGAGACTTTTCAACACAGTATCTCGTGATATCGATCTCTTCAATCCGTCTTTGAATGCCTTTATTAAATCATGCTCTATAATACTTGAATATTAGTTCTTTTGTCAATTTTTAACTTCAAGCACTCTCTCTCTCCCCTCTCTTCTTCTGCTATCTATCTCTAAATATATGTCTTCACCTTACTTCTTACTTTTTTTTTCTTTTTAATTTCGTTTCGTTTAATTAGTCAACTCTTTTTTTTATTATTTATATTGAACTTATTCTTTCTATTCTTATTTCAATTGAACTTATTTCTATTTTAATTAAAATTATTTATATGTACAATACGAATAGCCTATAATGATATAAATAATTAGTATTTTATTTTAAGATTTAGTATGTAATTCTGAAGTTTGTTTAATTTCTGTATAAGTTTTTTTTTTTGTTTTCTTATTCTTCTTTATCATTTTGTGTGTAGTGCGGTTTTGGGCAGTATGTGCTGTCGCATCCACACTGATTAACTACATTAACTACAATGTATGTATTTTTTTTCCAATAAATTGAATTGAATTGAATTGAATTGGATGTGACAGAAGAGATCATTTCAGGAATGAAGATATTAGGAAAGGAAAATCTGCAGCATGAATGAAAGAGTTACGGAGAATCGGCATCAAGGGGGAGCATGTTCGAAGAATGCCAGCTGAAAGAATACCATTTAAAGTCTATAGTTATCAGCCAGTAGGCAAAAGAGATGTTGGCAGACCACGCAAGAGGTGGCAATAATAGGATTTTTTATGTTTATTTGAATAATTGGCTGGATGTGAGTCGGAACAGGTTAAAGCCTAATCCTTGTTTGTAAGAAGAATAAGAAGAAGATCTATACGGCTAGATTCACACACATTCGGTTCTGTTCGTTTCGTTTCGTTTTCGACAAATTCCGATAAGTGTGAAACGGTAATTCGGTACCGAATAGAAACCACGTAGAACCGAACGCCCACTCCACTCTAATAAATTCCATCAGGTTCAAATTCGTTTCTAGCGAAGGGCTACTTTCACACACATTCGGTTCGGTTCGTTTCGTTTTAGGCAAATTCCGATAAGTGTGAAACGGTGATTCGGTTTGAATTCGGTTCCGAATAGCAACAGCTATAGCTGTCAAATTATTATCAGCCTGTAGGCGAAAGAGATGTTGGCATACCACGCAAACGGTGGCAATAGTTCATGTTTATATATGTATATATATGTTTATATATGTATTATATATGTATTATATATGTATTATATATGATTATATATGTATTATATATGTATTATATATGTATATATATGTATTATATATGTATTCATACAGTTCATGTTTGAATTGTATTCCATATGATATAATTCATCCAGTTCCGTCATAATAAGTGAGAATGTGTGGTATTTATGGCTTCAAAATTTTATAAAATAACTTGATCAATTCAATGTGCAGTGATAAGTAAGTATAATATTTTACTTTCGTTTGGTGTTTTAATTCTTCTAAATTTAAAATTTGCATCTCACATTTATTTTGGACGAAAATTGAGCTTGAACTATTTACAGTAGAAACATACCTATTTTTATTGACATGTAAACATTATCAAAATTTGGGA
>NW_024089980.1:0-3747 GCF_014356525.2 Nilaparvata lugens | reverse complement strand
CAAGCGGACCTGCTAGCTAAATACAGTATATCAATTCAATTATGTGGTAATTAAAGTTTAGAGGATAGGTTTCGGGTGTCGGATTTCTGAATCGCGAGCCTGCAGCTGCGAAAGGATTTTCAGCAATTCTGGAACTGCTACACAGGATTTCCGCGCTAATCTGATGACTGCGCGCCGGTTATTAAGGGCCAATCTGTAACTGCCCTTAAGGGTATGGGATCACTCTCAATCGTCCGAAACGCTTTTAAATTAATAGTCAGTATGTCGACTATTATGAGAGGATAGAAACGATTTTTCACAGACACAGTCTGTAGAATAATATCGGGAAGACAACAGTCTGTCGTTGTCAGGGTAGGAAAGGATTCTTCCAGGATTTTCCACAAGGAAAATATCGAGTCAGAGACTCCTAATTCAGGAAAAGATTTCAATAGACTTTTCCAAGTAATTGCCAGTCTAAGGACTACCACAAGATCAATCTCTAATTGTAACTGAGATCACGGGAAAATTCGTGAATTTTCCACAGGGAAAACCAGCAATAATATTTGCTATTAAAGAAGACAGGTTTCTAAGAATTTAGAAAGGATTCGCGGGTCTGAAAACCCGCGACTAGGACGATCTCGAATCTGAAACTGAGATCAGGAAGGATTTTAACACAGGAAGAATTAAGAGAAAGAAAGAGAAAGGATGCCGCAGTCTAGAAACTTCGGCGAGGAAGTCCTCAAGCTGTACCTGAGAGCTAGAAGGATTTTAGAATAGGGAAAGTGAAGAGAAAGAAAGAGAAGGACGTCGCAGTCTACCACTTCGACAAGGACAAACTCAAGCTGTACCTGAGTTCTCTAGGAATGATTGGAACCTTCCTACTAGGTATTACAGCAAGTCAGAAACTGCTAAGAAAAGTTAAAATACTGGGCCACTCTATAGTATGAAAGCCAAGCAAGGAAAATTTACTATAAATGATAATAATTTCTCTACAAGGATAAAAATTAATCGAGAAAACTATTCTCAAAAGGAACAGGGATTTTCCACAAGAATAAAAATATTGAGTAAAACTATCTCAAAAAGACAGGGATTTCCCTACAAGAATAAAAATTCAATGGAGAAAAATTACTCTTTAAACTAAAGGCCACCTTACTACAGAGAAGGAAAACATACGGACTACCAGTCCTGACATACAATTACCTGAATCGACGTGGATACTGATACGGAGAATAGCGAACCGATTCCCACTTCCCGTATATAATTAAAAACGTCGTGAAGCGACAGAGTCGAGACTTATAAATTAAGTACTCAAAAATAACCCGCTATAAGAGCCTAGCTAAATTCCCCACTCAACTATTTGTACCACAAACTTGAGATCCCTTACAGGCTTCAAAACCAAGGATAATTCGTTCACCCCCAGTGATACGAATTTAGGAAAAATAACCGACAAGAAAGAAAATCCCCCAGGAAGTTCTATCTTCAAATACAGTCGGCAATTCGACATACAATATTCCATTCACTAAAATACAGAATAGAATATTAACCCACTAATACACCACTATTAGGAGCGCCGCTCGGAACGCAGCCGTACACGAACCCGTTCACCGAACAACTGCTTTCTCCCCGGTCTTCTTGGAGCTGCACCGGGTCGCTGAAATTAGGAGGCCGGGGAAAAGAGCTTCCTGACCAATGAGAGTCTGAAAAGACGATCACGCCACTGGTCATGTGACGGTTTTGACTCAGCTGCTCCTGATGCTAAGGGTGCAGCAAATGATGACAATACTGCTGATTCATATAGTAGATTAGGCCGGTAACCAATATTTCTATTCCAGAAATTTCATGAAGAGCGATACCGACTCAACTCGGTAGCCGAGTGGTAAACAAGATCTGGAAATATCTGGTTAGATGAATCCACTGCTGATGATTTAAAGGGGTTGACGGCGATGGTGATAATGTGCATGTACACAACTGCAAATCTAACGAAATATATCTGGAAGTCGATCCTATCCTATTCTAAAACAGAATAAATTCGCTAAATTATGCATTAGTCGACGGCTCTCCATCCGTCACAAAATTCACTTTGTGACAGTACATAGGATAAGAAAATCATCCCGATTGAAGATGAATTAAAAAAATCTGGTGTAGCACACTCACACAACTTTCCTTGCCGTTATGAAAATTGATCACTGACGCTAGTGTTCCCGCACATATCAAATCTACTATTGTGAGATCTGAGACAGCACCTGGGACAGGACAATAGCGCTGCAGACACTCGAAGTCTGCTATCTCTTCATTGAATGATTAAATTTAATAGAATCAACAGTAAGTTGCCAACAGTTTGCAATTGAATAATCTTATTTTCTCGCATTTCGAGCTTATTTTCAATTTTAGGTGAAAATGTTACTGGACATGAATTGTAGAGATTTTCATGCTGAATCTATTCCACTTGAATTTTTTAGTTTGAATTGTATTTGAAGACTGATAATATTGAGAATCTAAAATCAAACTTTGCATAGATGGGGCGGTGCTCCTGAAATTTTTACAGATATAAGACTTGTGGCAGTTGATAGAGCTTATCAATGACTTTTCAAGGTATGAATTTATCAAAATCGTTGGGGCCGTTTTTGAGATAATCGCGAAAAACCCTGTTTTTGACAACATTTTCGCCATTTTAGCCGCCATCTTGAATTGCATTTGATCGATTCGTGTCGGATCCTTATACTGTAAGGACCTTAAGTTCCAAATTTCAAGTCATTCCGTTGATTGGGAGATGAGTTATCGTGTACACAGACGCACATACACTCATACAGATACATACACACACACACACACATTACAGACCAATACCCAAAAACCACTTTTTTGAACTCAGGGGACCTTGAAACGTATAGAAATTTAGAAATTGGGGTACCTTAATTTTTTCGGAAAGCAATACTTTCCTTACCTATGGTAATAGGACAAGGAAGTAAAAAACCATTAAACCTCTGAGATGACTTCAGTATTTAAAGGTTTCTGTTTGAGTTTTATTTGATCATCAAGCTTATTTCACTTTGTATCGATTGCAGTTCAGAATTATTTATTCAAAATCTGAAAATACTTTTTAACTTACAATAAAATCTAGAGTTTTCTTGTCAACCACTACAAGTTTATTTTCATATACACTAGTACATATATTCCATTGATATGATTGTGTGGACATATTCTGTATTTATCCGGAAAAATATTCAAGTCTGTAAGTCGAAACAGGTAATAGCCTAATCCTTGTACGTGAGATGATGATAATGATCGATGTACCTAGAATATCAAGTATTCTATAGTGAGGTCCACGTTAGAATGGTAGTGTTTGATCAGCAATGATATTGCTATCCTTGTCTATCATTCAACAAAGCAGATAGCGCTATCTCTTCCACACTTCGCTCTGCAGCCAGATCGTCTTTTAACAATGCAGAATTGATAATTAACTAACAAAATATTTCATCTTAATAATGAAAATTCTTTATTGAAATAATTGAAGAATATAATTTCTTGCTTGATAAAATATAATTGATTATTTTAAACGAGAATGAACAATTAATATAAATCAATAAACCTGTATCGGCTACCGTCTATAGGAGGCATTGACAAGACAATCGGCAACGTTTTCTCCTATCTTTCTCCACTGCCATTATAACGTGGACCTCACTATAGTATTCTAGGTACTTGATGATGATGATGATGTTGATGATTATCATACAAGTCCAAGTTTTATTTCCATCCACCTCAACACTT
>NW_024089979.1:0-3978 GCF_014356525.2 Nilaparvata lugens | reverse complement strand
TACACACACACACACACATTACAGACCAATACCCAAAAACCACTTTTTTGAACTCAGGGGACCTTGAAACGTATAGAAATTTAGAAATTGGGGTACCTTAATTTTTTCGGAAAGCAATACTTTCCTTACCTATGGTAATAGGACAAGGAAGTAAAAAACCATTAAACCTCTGAGATGACTTCAGTATTTAAAGGTTTCTGTTTGAGTTTTATTTGATCATCAAGCTTATTTCACTTTGTATCGATTGCAGTTCAGAATTATTTATTCAAAATCCGAAAATATTGTTTAACTTACAATAAAATCTAGAGTTTTCTTGACAACCACTACAAGTTTATTTACATATCCATTGATATGATTGTGTGGACATATTCTGTATTTATCCGGAAAAATATTCAAGTCTGTAAGTCGAAACAGGTAATAGCCTAATCCTTGTACGTGAGATGATGATAATGATCGATGTACCTAGAATATCAAGTATTCTATAGTGAGGTCCACGTTAGAATGGTAGTGTTTGATCAGCAATGATATTGCTATCCTTGTCTATCATTCAACAAAGCAGATAGCGCTATCTCTTCCACACTTCGCTCTGCAGCCAGATCGTCTTTTAACAATGCAGAATTGATAATTAACTAACAAAATATTTCATTTTAATAATAAAAATTCTTTATTGAAATTATTGAAGAATATAATTCCTTGCTTGATAAAATATAATTGATTATTTTAAACGAGAATGAACAATTGATATTAAATCAATAAACCTGTATCGGTTACCGTCTATAGGAGGCATTGACAAGACAATCGGCAACGTTTTCTCCTATCTTTCTCCACTGCCATTATAACGTGGACCTCACTATAGTATTCTAGGTACCTTGATGATGATGATGATGTTGATGATTATCATACAAGTCCAAGTTTTATTTCCATCACCTCAACCTTTCCATTAGAATTATAATTTTAGAGAAAGAATCGAACTCAGAATTTATTATCGTGTTATTCGAAAATTGGTCATACTATAAGTCATAGGTATAAGAGATATTATAAGAAAGGTCATATTATTGAAGAATATTAGGTCTATATTGAAACAATTATAAATATTTACAGAAAAGAGGATTGAAGTTATTTACATTTTTAAAAGTTTTTAAAACATAAAGAGGGAAGTAAAATTAAATCACGGATATATTGCGGAATAATTTAAGCAGAGTATCACTGCTTTTATATAAAATTGTGCAAAGAACACTAGCTATATATTGAATTGCGGCGAGAAATTATAAGAGTAAAATATTTATAATAATAATAATAATAAATTGTAAGAGGCGTACCTTTGTATCGCATATCCATATGTATCCTTATGTTTATCATTTTATGTTAACGATATTGCTAATTTGATTCACTTCATCACGAACACATTGTTGAATCACACTTTTGTATTTTTCATTGAACGAATTTTCACACTATTCAATTTGTGATCATTCACTTATAATCGTTTCATATAACCGTTCACATATTGCGGTCGTTTCAACCACTGCATCTTTATCATCCGATAATTATGGAAGAACCACACCGCATCGGGGACCACATCAGCGATTTCAGAGACGGAGGATGTCGCGAGGGATAAACGCCCATACATTGCTGTTCCAGAGGGTCGGACGCCCGCATCTCATGTCATAGAACCATTGCCGCCAACCGAAGACCAACAACCACTCCTTCCGTGTTACAGATGAGTATCATGGAAGCATTGAATGATATGATCAAAGAAAGGAAACAAACTGAACGAAGCAATAAACAATCTAAATAAAAAATACGACCAAACGAAGGAAGAATTAAAGGAAGACAATAAACAGTGGAGGGAAGAGATCAGACAGGCAAGGGAAGCCGACAACAAGCAAGTGAACATGACACACATATGGAAGACCAACCTACCAAAAATATTAGGACTGAGATCGCACCGCACCCCGCAGAACGCCAGGAGGAACGGACGACATCACCCGCCAGGCCGAGGACGACATCCATCAGGTAGAGGGACAGCCCGTACCACGCGCGCTGGACACCAGGAGTCCAAGGACGTTGCCCGCCGCGTAGAAGAGCAGCCCGGACCGCGACCGCCCACATCACCGTCCATCCACCGAAGACAGCGCCTGCAACATACAAACCCATATCATGAAGATAACACAAAACATAGAAGTAAAACAGAAACCCACAACAATCAAAATCAAAACAAAAACCGAAAAAACTATGAATCAAAACCACAAACAAGAAGAATTACAATACGTCAAAAAAGAAAACCATCTGATAGAGTTTATCTACATCGCCGTCATGTTAGGCTAAAATCTTACATCACGATTCCTACCGACATACAAGGAAAAAGGAAGACGATATCCAGAAGAACCTACAACCACCGCAGTCATGTCAGGTTGAAATCAAACAGACTGTACACCGGCATGCAAAAAAGGAAAATATCATTTGGAAAGACACACAGACACCACCGGCATGTAAGGTTTAAAAAGATCAAACTACATGTTACCGGCCGACAAAGAGGAAATACGTTTGTAAGAATTGATTTACACCACCGGCACATCGTTTTTAAACCAAGTTGATAAAGGGATAGTCACAAATCGAATTGGACCTTGAATAATACCGAATCAAATTTAGATGGGGGCTTGAGGAAAGAATAATATTTTAATTAACTGAAACTACGTTCGTGGATTATACATCAACTATCAAACTTCTTCATAGTCCCAGCCTACCCATTGAATCACATCTTTGCAGACTGGCATCTTTTACTGCAGCCTAATCAACATAACCTTAACTTTGCCGCATCTCAGCTAATAAGGAAATAACAACAATTCACTTCAAAAGAAGAAATCGAAATCAACTCTAATAACAGAAGAAATTAAAACTGAAAACAACTTTAAAAAATTTACCAACCTGATCAAGCCATCTGCATCATGTTACAGTCATCACCGAAACAATCGCTAGTTATCTCGCCCAATGGAAAACAAAAACAAAAATTGATTATCACAGAAAATATTTGTAAATTAGGAATCAGATGAATTAGTAGTGAATAGGAGGAAAGAAAATAAACAAAGTTTATTTGAAAAAAATATGTCAATATAACCTCGAAATACAGAATCGATAGAAAAAATCTATTCAGAACCAAAGCCTGTTCGATAATTTTCTTCGTCCCACCAACCAATGTGTACGAAATCCTAGAGTCAATGTTAATAGAATCAAGCAATATCGTTATTCAATTATTAATGTAACTATTATTTAATGTGAAATCATAAGAAAAAACGCAACCAAAAATATATATTTATGTAATTTGCACGAAATGCGCTGTTCTAGTCATATATGAATGTATCTCTAAAAAACTCCAAAGAAAATGAAAATTCTACCTTTAAATGTGAAATTATTACTGTTGCATCAAAAGATCATGAACTGAAATTCAAATTGATAAATGTAATCTAAGGACTTAATATTTGTAACCAACATTGATAAAAATCAAGAAAGCCATTTCAAGTGTACCCTGTTTGTACGCAAGTACTAAGCGCAAATAAGAAATTGCTCGAGTCAAACGGTAGACGATTGTCAAGTCACCGAAGTAAAATCACACTCTCACCCAATTTATGTAAAAGCCAAACCAAAGAGTCGAAACTTTAATAACCATGAAAAAATGATGAAAGTCTATATTTTGCAAATACTATTCAAATCTTAAGAAGTAATATGTGAAATCTTGTATATTTGTTATAGTTATGGGCTGCTCATAAGCCACCGTGAATGGAAGTTGTGGAGTGTTTAAATGAAGGATCCAAGAGACCTCATAATTATTGTATTTCGATTGTATCCAATGAAAGGAACAATCAATTTATTTTTTCGTAGCCAAAGTGCACGATATATTGATTTTAGTGTTAAGTGTGAGTTTTCGTAGAAGTAAGGAGATGAAATAGTGTATTCATCACAATATCGGATTTTTCAAATAGT
>NW_024089978.1:0-3043 GCF_014356525.2 Nilaparvata lugens | reverse complement strand
GAAACGAAAAACTTCAGTTTATCAATTTCCTAACCTACAAACATTATAACTTCCCACGAAAAGGCTAATAAATATTGAATCAAGAAAGTGGAACCGAATTGTCCAGTGTCAATTGTTCAAATGAGTAGACATGATAGCAAACAAGATTTCATCAATATCAACCTAGAAACAAAAACTTCAGTTTATCAATTTCCTAACCTACAAACATTATAACTTCCCACGAAAAGGCTAATAAATATTGAATCAAGAAAGTGGAACCGAATTATTTATAAATATCACTCAATAATGAATAACCCATGCTCACACAGCAAAAATAAACAAAAACTTCAGTTTATCAATTTCCTAACCTACAAACATTATAACTTCCCACGAAAAGGCTAATAAATATTGAATCAAGAAAGTGGAACCGAATTATTTATAAATATCACTCAATAACGAATAACCCATGCTCACACAGCAAAAAGAAAGACATTTAAAACTAAAAATGAGATGTACAAACGCTGTTTCAGTAGTAAACAACCGAACCGAACATACGAAACTGACTTCTGTCTTTGAAAGCAGACTACAGACACTGTTGCCAACCGATTCTGAACCTAATGCCATTTTAGTACTTCCCAGACCTGGCATGAATGATACAGCCTACTAGAATGCATTCAAACGTTACCATATCTGGTCACAACAGCTTGAACAGCTGCTATGTTCTGTGTCCACATATTGTACACACAGGCCACAGGGAGTATCAAGTGTGTCCAGATTTGGTACACACAGGAGCCAAATATCAGAAAATCCATGATGTAGGCTAACCATCTTGAAAATCTTGAAAAATTGAATTTTTCTATTTTCTTGGAAATCCATGATGTACCACCATCATGAAAATCATGAAAATTGAAATTTTTTATATCTCGAAAATCCATGATGTGAATCTCAGAAAATCCTGATGTAGGCTAACCAACATGATAATCATGGAAAATGAAATTTTTTTATTATCTCGAAAATCCATGATGTAATCTCAGAAAATCCATGATGTAGGCTAACCATCATGAAAATCATGAAAAATTGAAATTTTTTATTTTCTCGAAAATCCATGATGTAATCTAAGGAAATCCATGATGTAGGCTAACCACATGAAAATCATGAAAATTGAAATTTTTTATTTTTTCGAAAATCCATGATGTAACATTATCATGAAAATCATGAAAAATTTAATTTTTTATTTTCTCGAAAATCCATGATGTAAATCTCAGAAAATCCATGATGTA
Source organism: Nilaparvata lugens (assembly GCF_014356525.2). Taxonomy (NCBI): domain Eukaryota; kingdom Metazoa; phylum Arthropoda; class Insecta; order Hemiptera; family Delphacidae; genus Nilaparvata; species Nilaparvata lugens. The sequence continues at coordinate 1,784 of NW_024089978.1, read as the reverse complement.
GGCTAACCATCATGAAAATCATTAAAAATTGAAATCTTTTTTTTTCTCGAAATCCATTATGTAAATCTCAGGGAATCCATGATGTAGGCTAACCATCATGAAAATCATGAAAATTGAATTTTTTATTCTTAAAAAATCCATGATGTAATCTCAGAAAATCCATGAGTAGGTTAACCATCATGAAAATCATGAAAAATAGAAATTTTTTATTTTCTTGAAAATCCATGATGTAAATCTCAGAAATCCATGATGTAGGCTAACCATCATGAAAATCATGAGAAATTGAATTTTTTATTTTCTCGAGAATCCATGATGTAAATCTCAGAAATCCATGATGTAGGCTAACCATCATGAAAATCATGAAAAATTGAAATTTTTTATTTTCTCGAAAATCCATGATGTAACACCATCATGAAAATCATGAAAAATTGAAATTTTCAATTTTCTCGAAAATCCATGATGTAAATCTCAGAAAATCATGATGTAGGCTAACCATCATGAAATCATGAGAAATTGAAATTTTTTATTTTCTTGGAAATCCATGTGTAAATCTCAGAAAATCCATGATGTAGGCTAATCATCATGAAAATCATGAAAAATTGAGATTTTTTATTTTCTCGAAAATCCATGATGAAAATCTCAGGAAATCCTGATGTGGGCTAACCACATGAAAATCGTGAAAAATTGAAATTTTTATTCCTCGAAATCCATGATGTAAATATCAGAAAATCATGATGTAGGCTAACCATCTTGAAAATCTTGAAAAATTGAATTTTTCTATTTTCTTGGAAATCCATGATGTACACCATCATGAAATCATGAAAATTGAAATTTTTATATTCTCGAAAATCCATGATGTGAATCTCAGAAACTCCATGATGTAGGCTAACCAACATGATAATCATGGAAAATTCAAATTTTTATTATCTCGAAAATCCATGATGTAATCTCAGAAAATCCATGATGTAGGCTACCATCATGAAAATCATGAAAAATTGAAATTTTTTATTTTCTCGAAAATCCATGATGTAAATCTAAGAAATCCAGATGTAGGCTAACCATCATGAAAATCATGAAAAATGAAATTTTTTATTTTATCGAAAATCCATGATGTAAATCTCAGAGAATCCATGATGTAGGCTAACCATCATGAAAATCATGAAAATTGAAATTTTTTATTTTCTCCGAAAATCCATGATGTAACATTATCATGAAAATCATGAAAAATTTAAATTTTTTATTTTCTCGAAAATCCATGATGTGAATCTCAGAAAATCCATGATGTAGGCTAACCATCATGAAAATCATTAAAAATTGAAATCTTTTTTTTTCTCGAAAATCCATGATGTAAATCTCAGGAAATCCATGATGTAGGCTAACCATCATGAAAATCATGAAAAATTGAAATTTTTTATTCTTAAAAAATCCATGATGTAAATCTCAGAAAATCCATGATGTAGGTTAACCATCATGAAATCATGAAAAATAGAAATTTTTTTATTTTCTTGAAAATCCATGATGTAAATCTCAGAAAATCCATGATGTAGGCTAACCTTCATGAAAATCATGAGAAATTGAAATTTTTTATTTTCTCGAAAATCCATGATGTAAATCTCAGAAAATCCATGATGTAGGCTACCATCATGAAAATCATGAAAAATTGAATTTTTTATTTCTGGAGAATCCATGATGTAAATCTCAGAAAATCCATGATGTAGGCTAACCACCATGAAAATCATGAAAATTGAAATTTTTTTTCTCTCGAAAATCCATTATGTAAATCT
>NW_024089977.1:0-3228 GCF_014356525.2 Nilaparvata lugens | reverse complement strand
TAGTATAAATTCTGCTGCTCTTGTATTAGTTTTAGTTTATCAGAGATTGACAATGGTGTAATAACCGAAACCGGTCTTTCTAAGTATCAATAAATCTGTGGTTTTTGACAATTCCTTATCTTTTTCATTCAATATGAATAATTACCACAATATCAACTTCTCAACTACACAAAATGTGATACAGGTTTATTAATGTAATATCAACTGTTTGTTCTCGTCTTATGAAATAATCAAATATTTATATTTTATATTACATTATATTTTTTATAATTTCATATTGGATTTTCATAATTGAAATGAAATATTTTGTGAATTGGTAATTAACTCTACATTGTCAACAGACGATCTGGCAACAGAGCAAAATGAGAAAGAGATAGTGATATGAGATTCATTGAATGATAGACAAGGATAGCAATACATTATTAATCGAACACTGCCATTATAACGTGGACCTCACTATAGAGTGAGAAGATTTAATGTTATATTTACGGTGAAACGATGGAAGTTTTGGAGCTCATCATGAAACAAAAGGATTTGGTGACCGATGTAGGACACTTCATGTGTCACTGATAAAAGTAACCGGAACAGGAACGGTTATCAGTGACAGGTAGTGGTGATTTATCGCTGGAACTTGTCACTAGAGTAACTGGCGGTTTGAGTGAATGCTTGATAATGTGGTGTTGATAATGAGAATAGAGAAGCCTGGTTTGATCAGTGTTTAGTTTGGAGGAGGAGTAAGAGGAGGAGGAGTAAGAGGAGGTGGAGGCGATGGAGGAGGATGAGGAGGGTGAGGAGGAGTAGGAGTAGGAGGAGGTGGAGGAGGTGGACGAGGTGGACGAGGTGGAGAAAAAGGAGGAGGATGAGTACGAGGATGATGTTGAGCTTGTATTAGATTAGATTACAGTTATGAAATTTTGTGTGTTATAATATTATTCTGGCTTATTCACTATTCCTCAATAATTGACAATGTAACTAGCTATTCAACGAGTTTCACGAAGTGTGGAAAATATAAATGATTGAAGATTGAATTTGAATTTGAATTGGGATCATTCATAATATTGTGATGTAACTATATCTACATTAATGTCGATTTTTTGAGAAGGATATAAAACAATATTCTCACCATGAAAGAATCTGGTGTGGTACTCTCACACAACTTTCCTTGCTCATTGATCTATAAGCCTCATTAACGAGCATAATTTAGGGAATAACATTATGCCGATTTGCGGCTAAATAATTAAAACTACGATTATACTATTGTTATTGTGTTCAGAGTACATTCTCCTTTGTTTGAATCATGAAATTTGGGGATTTTTTAAAAGTTGTCAAAACAGCTGTTCTACAAATAAAAATATCGACATGTGTTCTTCTGAATAAACTGCTCTACCTACCTACTTCACGCACGAGAAGGAGGTTACAAAGTAAATTTCTCAAGGATGGGGTGGACCCCTGTTAGTTCCTCAGGGAGGAGACTCATGCCAGTTAAAAGAGCTGATAGATAACTATACAGGGTATGCATTTGAAAAATATCAGTCAAGTCAATTTTGAGAAAATCGTGATAGAAATTTGACAAAATTCATTCTTCTCAGGAATATTACGGAGCTCCTGCAGTTTTCCCAGAAATGAGACTCATGTCAGTTGATAGGGCTTATGAATAGCTATCTGGGGTATGAATTTGAAGAAAATTGTTACAGCCGTTTTCGAGAAAACCGTGAAAAATATGGTTTTTTAGCCATTATCCGCCATTTTCAATTGAATTTCATATTATCTGATCCTAATGGTATAATGACCTTAAGTTTGAAATTTAAAGTCAATCGGTTAATTAGGAAGGGAGTTATCGTGTTCACAGACACACCACACACACACACACACACACACACACACACACACACACACACACACACACACACACACACACACACACACACACACAGTCCAACACCCAAAAATCATGTTTTGAACTCAGGGGACTTGAAACGTATAGAAAACATGAATACCTTCATACCTATGTGATGTATTGTGAGGTAGGTATTCATGAATACCTAGAAAACATAGGGTACCTTACATTTTTTTGGAAAGCAATACTTCCCTTACCTATGGTAAGAATAGGGCAAGGAAAGTAAAAACTACTAGGACTATTGGCTTCAGTTGACAGTGACATTTGCAACATAAACGCCCTAAATACCATGTCATATTTTCTCACGCTATCTTTCTCCCATGATTCAATTCTATTCATCATGAAATATATCTGTTCATGTAAGAATGATAAATTTTCATAATTGAGAATAAATACACTGGTAGTTCATCAAATCTCTTCAATTATTTATTCATACTCAATAAACAATTTATTATTTAGCATCATTGTGGAGTTGGAAAAAGGATAGAGCTATTTGCTTTGTTGAATGATAGAAAAGGATAGCAAAATCAATGTTAATCAGATTCTGCCATTATAACGTGGACCTCACTATAGAAGAATCTCACCCTTTGAAGAATAAAAAAAATCATTATCTAAGATCTAGAAATATTGTGCTGAATGTTAATGATGTATTTTTTTGAAAGATCCAAGATCTTCATTTAATTTAGCGCTCAAAAGTGATAATTAATTATTCTGACTGTACTCTCTGAATTCTTAATTAATATTTGGAAAAAAAGTGGGGTTGAGTCAAACTGAATTGTGAAGGATTGAAAAGAGGGGAGGGGTGATAATGGAAGTGTGAAGACGTGGGGTTGGAAAGGAGAGAAAGAGGGATGAAAGGATGGAGAAAAAGAAGAAGAAGGAGACGAAGAAGTGGAATGAGAATGAGGGAGGAGGAGAAGAAGAAGAAGAAGAAGAAGAAGAAGAAGAAGAAGAAGAAGAAGAAGAAGAAGAAGAAGAAGAAGAAGAAGGAAAAGGAGAAGGAGAAGAAGAAGAAGAAGAAGAAGAAGACGAAGAAGAGATCTGTATTGATGTATGTTACAATATTTTATTGGCTTCCACACTATAGTAAGCTCCACGTAGCAGTGGAGAAAGATATGAGAAAAACGTTGCAGATCCTCTGTCTTGTCAATGCCTTCTATAGACGGTAGCTGATACAGGTCTATGATGTAATATTAACTGTTCATTCTCGTTTAAAATAATCAATTATATTTTTTAATAGTTTCATAATAAATTTTCATAATTGAGATGAAATATTTTGTTGATTGATATTAATTCTACATTGTTGGAAGATAATAATAATGATAATAATA
>NW_024089976.1:0-3526 GCF_014356525.2 Nilaparvata lugens | reverse complement strand
CTACATAGGAATATTATTACAGAAATAATCATGTATAAAAAGTGAATTTTCCAAGCTATGAAACTTAAATTTTATTTGAGTAAATTGAAGGAATTATAGTTTAGTGTTACAAATTTTATGTGAAAGTAAAGTAACTCTATTGTTCCTTCAACTTCCCTTCAACATTTATTTATGACTTCTTCGCTTCGATAGAATATTATAGCTTTTTATTGTTTGATATTTACTCTTATCATTGTAATCTCTGAAAACTTTACTTTTTATGCTTGTTACTCCAAAGCGAAGCTCGGTTCCCGATATTCATAGTAAATAAGGAGTATATTATGCAAAATTTCAAGTTGCACAGTCACAAATCGTTTGTTGGCTATGAAGATGCATTATTGACTACCAGAATATTTATCCCAATCACCAAAATTTCTTATTAAACGATCAGGTAACCCGTGCTTCACAGGGGTCCAATTAAAAACTTGACCTACTTGAATCTTGAAAATAGACCTATAACCATCCTCGGTAAATAAGAATGTATATGCAAAATGTCAAGTAATGAGTTGAGTAGTTGAGACGTGATGATGCGTCATAGTGAATTTCCTACCCCCTACCTGTATAAGCCAGTTCTTTTCTTTATTATTGACCGAGCGAAGTGAGGTCTAAGATTCAAGTCGACGGTTTGGCATTTCTCTTATGTTTAAATGTGTATATGTGCGCATTTACGGCGAAACGCGGTAATAGATTTTCATGAAATTTGACAGGTATGTTCCTTAATTAATTTCGCGTCGACGTATATACAAGGTTTTTGGAAACTTTGCATTTCAAGGATATATATAAATGAAAAAGGAGCCTCCTTCATACGCCAATATTAGAGTAAAATCAGACTATAGAATTATTCATCATAAATCAGCTGAAAGTGATTACACAGATGTGTGGAGAAGCTAGTCTATTGCTGTATTTCCATAAGTTCTATAGTTTCAATCAGATACTTGTGGATGAGAATACTGCGTGAGGTCTACTGTTCACAGAACTAATAGTATTATAGATTCATCAATTTTTCTATATCTATCTATAAATTTGAAGTATAGTCATCTCTTGCCGTGATTTATTTACCCTTACTTAGAGATTTCACTTGGATCTGTCATCATTTCTCCCGAATAACATCGCCGCTTCACATCTGACACATGCTGACATGATTTATGGACCCACAATACAGATCAGGAGAGAGGTTATTGGACCGTATTTACAAACAGGAATGCTCTCATATGAGTGAATGATACATAGGTTGAATTGTATCACATCTAGAATGATACACAAGTTGAAGTGTATCAGATCTAGAATGATACACAATTTGTGGTGTATCAAATCCAGGATGATATGGATTGAAGAGACTTGGGATATTGTCAAAAAATCCACTAAGGGCCGGCTTCCGAGCTCGGGATTTAGCTAAGTTCTAGACTTAAACAGCTGGAGTCAGAAAATTGGCTTTCCAAAACGAAAATTGAGTAAAAATGATAATCTTTCCAAACTAAGATTAACATAGTTTTATGATAATCTTTACGTTTTCTTTTTTTTATACTGTAATAATTAGAATCGATTTTCCTTGACGAAATGAAACATCCTATACAATTCAAAATAGATGAAACTCTACACTATACTCTTTATTTTATTTTTGTGTTCGATTCTCTAGTTTTTTGAAATTTAATTTAAACGTGGACTGCGACTTCGCCCCGTTTGGAAAGCCAATTTTCTGACTCCAGCTGTTTAAAGTCTAGAACTTAGCCAAATCCCGAGCTCGGAAACTGGCCTTTAGTCTCATTGTTCCAGCATCTATTGATCGAATAGATGATCTATAGATTGATATATATAGATGATCAATGATATAATCCTATACTATTGAACGAGCAATTTCTGTTTATATGTTTAGATGTTTAGATGTTTGTATTCACCGGATCTCGAAAACGGCTCTAACGATTCTCACGAAATTTAGAAGTAGTAGGTTTATAATATAGAAATTCCATTGCATAGGTCTCACCCCTGGAAAAACTCGCTGCAGGACATTAAAAGGATAATTATCATCCATCTTTGGAAAAACAGCTGATAATAATTATTTTTTCGTCTGTTGATGATGGAAGTGAGTGAGCGAGTTCATGTGTGTGGGACTGTGTCAAATTATGACTCAGCTGTTGAACCTTTGAAATCATTCAAGATAAGATAAGATAAGATCTTTATTTCGCAACCAATTTACAACAACAGTACGGCGCACAAAACTAAAAAAAAAAGATAGCAGATCAGGTTCTTAGTGCCGGTTGCGAAAAAGCGGGGTTATTTGTAATCCTGATTAATTCCAGTGGAACCATCTTTTGTAATGGTCCTCTGATTTGGTTCACATGAAATTAATCAGGATCAAAATTTAACCAGCTTTTGTGCAACCGGGCCTTTATTAGGGAAATTTTTGCATTCCTCTGGAATTAATCTCAATTTATTGTGATTAGATAGAAATTTCTGTATGAACTATGAATATTATTATATTTATTCTTTTCGTCGTAATAAATGTTATCACTCCAGAGCGAAGCTTGGTCCCCGATATTTATCAATAAATGATATAGTTTGATCATCTATTGATTGATAGAAGCTCTAGGGGTTCTTCATTGCATAGATAGTATTCTCTCTCGTATGTTTTAGATGTGTTCTTCCTCTTATGGTAAAACATGCCAGTGTCGTAATTAAATTTCAATTTCATTATTTCAATTTTCACAGACCTCTGAGGAGTTACACATCACAGGTTACACCAAGGAGAATAATATAGAGGGCTACACACCTGAGCGACATCCATAGAATAACCTCAAAAAATGACTGTCAACTACAAAACCAAGATGGCTACCGTACAAGCAACACAACAAGCAGCAAGCAACACAACATTTCAACGTATCTTGGTGAGTATCCTATCTATAACACCCCAAATCCACTTCCTTCTTACAACAGGTTGGGATCCCACATCAAGTGTGTCAGACTAGAAGAAGAAGAAGGAGAAGAAGAGTTAGAAGAAGGAAAGAAGAAGAAGAAGAAGAAGAAGAAGAAGAAGAAGAAGAAGAAGAAGAAGAGAAGAAAAGAAGAGAATGATCGAGAAGGTGGTGAGAAGTATGTCAGGAGGATACGAAAGAGATATTTCTTCAGTTAACTGTTGATAGCCGAAGAGAAAACACTGGACGTTAAAATTGTGTGCGATTTTTAGTGGTGTGTACCCGTGCTTGGCAGCGGTGATTTTGCCGCCTATGTGTGTGTGAAACAGTGCGTACTTGAGTGTGAGTGTGTGTGTTTTGAAAATTTATATAGTTTCTCCCCCAAATAAGGGTAGGGGTAAGTGTGCTGAGTAGAGATTTGGATTGGAAAAAATATATTTTATTTACATCAAATATAGAGAATTTATTGTGTATTGAATTTAGAAATGGGATGAATCTAGTGAAAATTGGGGTTTTAATAGAATCGAATGAAAGAAGATTAATTTTGGAATAAATCACGAATGTATCTAGAACAAAAT
>NW_024089975.1:0-4209 GCF_014356525.2 Nilaparvata lugens | reverse complement strand
TTCTCTTCTTCTTCTTCTTCTTCTTCTTCTTCTTCTTCTTCTTCTTCTTCTTCTCCTTCTTCTTCATTGTCTTCTTTTTCTTCCTCTTCTTTCCCTTCTTCCCTTCTTCTTTCTTCTTTCTCCTTCTTCTTCATTGTCTTCTTTTTCTTCCTCTTCTTCTCCTTCTTCCCCTTTCTCTTGTTCTTCTGTTGTGCTTCTCTTGTCATTCTTCAACTGTTTTTTCTCATGTACATTTTTTCCTTCTCTTGTCTTCTTCTCCTTATCATTCTACATTGATTTCTACTTTCATTCCACGTTTCCTCTTTGTCTCCTTCTCCTTATCATTTCCTTGTTTTCAGTAAAATATATTCTTCAACTGTCTCCTTTTCTTCCTCTCTTCCACTCTCGTCTACTTCTCTTTGCCCCTTATTATCTTCTTCTTCTTCTTCTTTTTTCCTTTCCACTGTCTTCTTTATCCACTGTACAATCTCCTTCTATATCTTTTTCTTCTTCTCTTGTCTCTTTTGCTTTTCATTCTTTTCATGAGGCAGGTTTTTCCATCAACACTGACCCTGTAATATCAAGTATTTTTGAACAAATATAGTGGTATTGACATCAATATCTTATTATTTTTATTTTACTTTTTTATAATTTTAAATCTAGAAATATTGTTCTTAACCCTTAAATCATTGAAACCATAGACTAGTTAAACTTAGATCTGTGGTTTCACCCACCTTGCGATGTGACTTCTTCTTCTCCTTGGACTTGTTCTTGGGCCCGACGGTTTTGAGCTTCCGGATGACCATGACGTAGAAGCAGAATATGAGCAGCAAAGGCAGGGCGAAGCCCAACACGAAAGAGTACAACGTGAAGGCAGTCTGACCCGACAGGTTCTCCGACTCGGGCCACAGGATGTTGCACGACATGTTCACCTGGCCGTCGTTCATGAGGCTTGCATACATGAAGATCGGGATCATGAGCAGGGCGGACGCTGTCCATGCTGTTGCCGATACAACCTGAAACAGAAAACGGAAGATATTTCTTTAAAATATCAGTATCAGTAAAAGTATATTCCACTGTTACCTAGCTATTGCCTAGGATTGTCTATTCATAACCTAGCTATTTCCTAAATTACCTGTAAAACACTCAAAAGCCTAGCTCAAAGTTTATCACAGAATAAATAATATCATAGAGAAATAATAGCGTAGTAGATATCCCATGGTATAGGGCGTTTATGTCGCAAATTTACTGTTATCTCAAGCCGATTACTGTCGATTATGTAGATTTGTACTGTTTTGGCCGGGTGAGATTGTATGAATGACAAATTTGAGAGACTACCAGCGTCAACAGCTGCATAAGAAGAACTACGTGAACTATCGGCTTGAGATAACAGAAAAAGTTACGACATAAACACCCTATACCATGGGATATCTACTTATGCTATTGTTTCTCTATGATAATATTGTAAAGAGCTTCTACAGAGAATTTCATTCTCTAACATATTATTGTAGAACCAATATTTATAAAAGAACGTATTTAGGGGTATTTACAATGTTGGAGTTAGCTGGCTAAGTCGAGCTATTCGCTAACTCCTGCTTTTGCTAAGTCTGTGTTAACTTAATGCTACCAGTAACATTAGAAAAATTAGCAGACGAGATAGCAGATAGCGCAGGTTTGAATCCACTAACTCTAGCTAACTCTGGTTGAACTAGGACCCCACCAATTTTCAAATTTATTAGCTGTTATCATTATGGATTGAACAACATGATGTGTTAATTTGTAATATTGTTCAATGGATATGATTGGCTTTGAATTGTAAATAAATTGTTCAAAAAGAATAATAGTAATTAGATTCCAATTAGGAATGAATTGTTGATTATTAGATTCAATTGATCGGGAACTTATACTCTTTTTAAAATTGGCCTCGCATATCTCCGTCTTGTCCCAATGCATTTTGAATCATAATCCTTGATTCACAAGAATAAGAACAGTTTTTAATAATTAATAAATGAATAATTAAAGCATTTATTATTGAAATTTCATAATTAAAAATTGAAAACCTGAATTCACATATTATCTGAATTAGAATATTGTTTTTAAAATGCATAATTTTGTTACGAGCAAATTGAATCGGATTGGATTTTCAAATGTACCGCCATAAAGACCCTATAAAATGGCTGCTCACAACAATAGTGTCATGACCTGTATTTTATAGACCTTGGTTTTAGATGGGGCGTTCACAATCCAGAGTTAGCAAGTAGCACTTTAGCTGGCTAAAACAACATTTGTGAATACACTTAGATAGCTTGGTTTTTACTAATAATTATTCCACTCTCAAAATTCTACTCGTTACATTGAACTATTGCATTACAACCTTAATTTGGATTAGAACATGAACGTTACATAGATGAAATGAATGAATCTATAATGCAGTACTGTATAATAAAGGAAAGAGTTGGCTTTATACAAGTAAGGGATAGAGAATTCACGAATGACGCATCATCACGTCTGAACTATACTCAACTGATTACTTGAAATTTTGCATAGAGATTCTGATTTACCGAGGATGGTTATAGGCCTATTGTCGATTCTTCAAGATTTCAGTAGGTCAAGTTCTTAATAAAAAGTAAATTCGTATGGCTTCTTGTTGGTGGGGAGTCCCTTGCGGGAAGGTCCCCCGCCTGAATATATAATCTAAGCCGTCAATTGGCCTAGATTACAGAAAGTAATTACATTTTTATTTTCAAAATTTAGCATTTTAAAAAATGTTAACATTTTCAAGTAGTTTGTTGGGTAGAAAAAATTAGCTCATTAGTCTCCAGACTAGATAGCTATAGTATTGACAATAAAAAAATATATATATTTTAATAATTAGACCCTAGCGAACCACGGGTTACCCTCTAGTCTTCAATATAGTAAAACAATTGTATATTTCGCACTAAGGGCGGAAAATGTGAGTTTGTCGACTCAAGATGGCAGTTTTCAAGTTCGAGACAAAATCGAGAGCCGGCGAAACATTTTTGTCCGAGTTGAAAACGCTATTTTCCGCCACACAACAAAAACAAACTGAAAACTTGATGAAAATTTTACGAACTCAAAACTTGAAACTTCACGAATTGTGAAAAAACTTGAAACTTAAAACTCCACGAATTGTGAAACTTGAAACTTCATGGAATTAGCACTTGTCAAACTGAAAACTAGGTTGAATGGAAAATTGACGAACTGAAAACTTAATGAATTGAAAACTTGGACGAAACGGAAACTTGAACTCGGATGTTATTCATATCACTGATATCTTTCAACCTCCATATGAGGTCTGCAAACAACAGATTTTGTTCTAGTGTGGCGAAAAAACATCTTTTTACCGAATTTCTGAAACATCCTTATTTTCCTCAAGCCTAAAGACCGGTCCACACGCTCTAACTTATCATCAGTCTTGCATGATCATGCTAGGGCATGATCAAATTGGTCTGAGATTTATGTAATGTAATGATTTAGTTCTTACATATTGAAGAACTATATTCAGCTTCTGAATACACAGCTTCTGTACACGTTCAAGTTGGTTCGGATGCAACAACTGTTTTATCTAGCGCAAGGTACAGAGGTACTATCTATGCTAGGAAGATAATTATTGTCAAAACCACTAATTATTCGAAACAATTTGAGATACTAGTTTCGGTTGTTACAACCATCAATCTACAATAAACAGAGTTTTTATTCAATTCGAACAAATCATTCTTCCTGTGTTTTCTGAATTGAGAAACAACAAATTATCCTTGAGCAGGAACCACTAACAAAGACTTTTGCAGTCCACTGACTTAATACCCTTATTATCGCCACATGAACCCATAAATCAAACCACCCTTTGTTTGTCTTTGTTTTAGTTTTTCCCTCTGCGACCTCTTTGTCTTTATTTCCCCTCCTACTTCTCTCTTTGTTTGCACAAAACATTCGTGCAAAAATGTACTAATACTCAGCTACTGCTGTTGCCCTATTTGCATTGAACAGTATAGATATACATACATTATATTTGCATAATATAAGGCACCTATCTGCCGAAATCTGCGTGTTACCGTCTTCATAATTCAGACAAAATATTTTTATTTACATCATTAGCAGTGGTCAGTTAATGTTAGGCTAACATGAGCCTTGGAGAGACATGGTAGTTTTCAAAATTATATCTCAGTTTCAATTAGATTTTTTTTACATGAAGAGGGTGAAGTTCAAGGG
>NW_024089974.1:0-2023 GCF_014356525.2 Nilaparvata lugens | reverse complement strand
CTAGGAGATCTGTTATAAGATTTTGTTCTCATTGACCTTATATAAAGTTGACAGACAACAGAATATAATTCCCAATGTATCATTAAGAATGAATGAATAATGAAAATGAGCTTCTTTTAATTCATGGATATGATAGACTTGAGATTTCAACCACGATTGAGTTGCAATTTATTTTAGAATGTTAAGGAGCTAAGCCCAATTTGTCCTTTTCTCAAATTTTTATATTATTAAAATTTTTATCCAAGATATGATGATAGCATCATGTGGAACAGGGCTAAACTGTTAAGCCGTGTCCACACTATGTCGATCGACTCTGTCGACCCGGTCGATCGATAAAGTCGCTCGACACCTTCGACTGTGTCACTCGACAAAATTGCCTCAGTACATGTGGACGAGTCGATCGACAACCATCATAAATGTTCATACATAATCGAGTGTTTTAAGTGTTTTAGTGTTTTAAGTGTTTTAGTGTTTAGTGTTTTATCTTAGTCAGCTTATATTTAATCGAGTGTTTTATTTTAAATAAGAATCGAGTTTTTATATAAAATGAGTGATGATGAAGATGCCGGTCTTCTTCGACTCGCTCTGTCTCTTTTTCTCCCTTGAAAATTGACTTTGCAAATTTCTAATTTTCTTTTCCACCTCCACTTTTTCAATGCCAAATGACACCGCAATTTCCACCAAACCATCATGCCGCTTGTTTCTGTTTTTATAGTCAACATCACTTGAATCCCATAAGTAAGAACGATCATGGTACATTTCAATAAAATTCGACGTTTGGGTATCACTCCAATTAATTTTCAATAAAAATGTAAGCACTTGAAGAACAGTATATTCACTATTCACTAACAGTATATTCACAACAGTATATTCACTAATCACAACAGTATATCACTATTCTATTTTCTAAAACGGCAGTGACAAGATCGACACGTCCACACTGGTGCGTTCGACTCGACTTTCTTTGATCCGGACCGACCTGAATTGGGTTGCGTTCGACTCGACTCGACAGCGCTCAACAATGTCGAGCGACACGTCCAGACTTGTTCGACATTGTCGATCGACTTTGTCGATCGGTGTCGATCGACATAGTGTGGACGCGGCTCCAGGTTGGGCGCGCACCACTTAGTCAAAACAAGACAAGACATGATCAGACACGTTAAGTCACAATACTTCACATGGTTGCTTATGACGCAACTCACACTGTTTAGTCATTGCAATTAGACATGTTGTCATAAGCAACTATGTGAAGTATTGTAACTGAACGTGTATGATCATGTCTTTTCTTGTCTTGTCTTGTCTTGACTAATTGGAGTGTGCCTGGCCTTAGAGGAGAATCAATATATTGAGACACTTGGCAAGATAGTAACAATTTGGTAAAGGCATTGTTGTATTTGATAACAATGCCTTTAGTGATTGCTCAATGTACAATTTCTTGAGGTGCGTACAGATTTACGCACCGCGAACACGAGTAATTCTCTTTTTATCAGCTGATGCCAAGCTTTCTATATCTGTATCTTACCGTTTCTGTACAAATAGGCTACAGATATAATCAGCTGAAGAAAACTGAATTGTTTGTGTTCGTGGCGCGTAAATTTGTACGCACCTTATTCTAGTTTACTAGGCGCAACAACTGAGGTAAGTCTTTCCCATTTTTGATTAATGATACCTAGTTGTCATTCTCATATTTTTCTCCTTCTCCTCCTCCTTCTTTTTCTCCTATTTGTAACTAGTAGTTCTGTGAACAGTAAACCTCGCGCAGTTATAAACCACAGCCTCCTCTTAAACTGTCCATCAGAATAAATCCTGTCTGTATGTCGTGTCGGAAAATATCGGTGTGAAAACGGCTAATGGCTGTTGGGGTTGGTGTATCGAAAATGCTAACATCAAAATCTAATCTCCTTCAAGACATACTGGCAACAGGATAGCCCGAGTTCAAGCAGAGAAAGTTCGAGAGACAATACTATGAGTAGTGGAGTTTTGAGAGAGCTGCCTATCCAATAGAAATCGAGGGGTGTGGCCT
>NW_024089973.1:0-3031 GCF_014356525.2 Nilaparvata lugens | reverse complement strand
CCCCCCTCCACCCCCGTAGATTTATTAGGTTCGGCAGCACACCGCACTTTTCTCAATGTAAATTCTCGACCAACGATTCCTGTGCAACTAATCTCCGAGAAGTGATTCTTTTCCTATCCACTTCTTTAATGGAGAGGAACGATTTGAGCCGGGGTCACTCTGAAAGTTTGCTCTATATTAATTCGCAACGGGACAACGGGACAACGGACAATAGACACAGTGTCTTTACAACTGCGGAAGCTATTTCGAAATCTTCGTTTCCGGTGAAATTATTTTCAAGTAGTCTGTTAACTTTTGGTTTGCTTACAATCGATAAAATCTTCCATACTCAGGCCCGGTTGCACAAACGTGATTAATCTCAACCAATCAGAGAAGCCGTCTTTAGAATAAAGCCTTCTCTGATTGGTTCTCTTGGAATAATCACGGTTAAAATTTAACCGGCTGTTGTGCAACCGGCACTCAGAAGTCCAGCCTGTGAGACACTATCTTTGTCTGATATAACACATCCAAGACTGTATTGATACTAGTAGTTCTGTGACCAGTAGACCTCGCGCAGTTATGAACCACAGCCTCCTCTATATAATACTATCCGTCAGGATATTCTGTCCTGTCGTGACGTTTCGGCGAGATATCGATATGAAAACGACCAATGGCTGATTAGGTTGACCAATCGACAATATTAATCAACTGTTGTAAACTAGTGAAATTATACTATATTATGTCAGGTAATTCGGGTTCTATTTCAATCTCATGTTGTATTGGCTGGGTGCTCGTTATCAGATTTCATTTCATCATCTCTCATTCATTCATTAAATCATCACAAATGGAAGCGTTTGTGCGGCATTGTCATTCATCCCCTCATTATCACCTGGGCTTAAAATACTCGTAGAGAGTTGCCTTTGAAAAATAAATAAAATAAATACTGACAACTGGTCACGTGGTCAGCCCGACTTCAAAGCAGAGAAAAGTTCGTTGAGAGAAAATACCATGTTACTTTCAGTTATTATGATAATGTCAGAGACTATGAATCTATTAAACGCGAAATGGCACTCACTCACTGACTGATTGACTGACTGACTCACTCACTCACTCACTCACTCGCAGTACTAAAAAATCTACCGGACCAAAACGTTCAAATTGGTAGGTATGTTCAGTTGCCCTTTGGAGGCACACTAGAAATCTTTTGGCAATATTTTAACTGTAAGGTTGTTTTTAAGGGTTAAAGTTCGTCTTTTAGCAGTATATTCTTCGTCTCCTAATCTCTTAATTATAATTGAAATTTCCATATCATATGTTACTATAGAACTATAATCTAGATAGAGTACTTTTCGAAACAGTTGTTAACTGGCAACTAAATTAATAATTTTGTCAGGTTGACATTAAGTTGAGTTGACTTTGTTAGGTTGCACCAAGTTGAAGATTAAATGCATTTATCGCGGAAAAATTGATTGGGCACTGCTACTTCAATCCTGGAATATTATTACTAGCCGTCAGGATCGCTTCGCTCGCCATATCCGTTTAGCTAGACGGATATTGGCGGCGAAGCGAGCCTGAGGCTAGTGCAATATAAAAGTTACTGTGAGAAACTGCTATTATTTTAAACATAATATTGATTGTTGCAAAATTCGGAAAAGGGGAGTTACTAAGGAATCTTTAAGTCGTTTTGTCTGAAAACTGGGATACCTATGACAAAACATCTCGGATGATGACAATTTTGTCGTTGAAAAAATGTTTATAAATGAAATGTGCTGACGAAATCAGCGTAACAAAGATGCATTTCATCTATCAATTATTTGAACTTGACTCTTCATTCAAATCATATTTTATAATGCAGATATTTCCCGGCAAACTCCAGTTTGAGATACAGTTTGGCTCGAGTGATATTATGTAGTCTATGCGATTGTCTTTGGGAAACGTTTTTGTGTATGTGATTCTCAAAATCACTTTTAGTCAAATATAACCGTTTTGGGCGTAAGCCTGTGGTACTTTTCTGTAAGTTGTGTAATTCTGAATGTTCAAAAAAATAAATAAATAAGAAT
This sequence comes from Nilaparvata lugens, assembly GCF_014356525.2. Classification (NCBI taxonomy): domain Eukaryota; kingdom Metazoa; phylum Arthropoda; class Insecta; order Hemiptera; family Delphacidae; genus Nilaparvata; species Nilaparvata lugens. The sequence goes on along the minus strand of NW_024089973.1, from coordinate 992 downwards.
CAACCATGTTATACAATCAACTATTGGTCTATTATCAACTAACTAGCCTACTAGAAGATTACTAACTTCATGTACTTTATTCTCCCTAATATCCATGTAACGGCTAGCGGCTTCATTAACGCAGCTTCTTGAATTATAACGGCAATTTTATTCACACTAAACCATGCACCTGTTCACGAGCTATTACTTAATACCATTAGAGCTGCTTCTATGGCTTTGATGAACGAAATACTATAGCCTACAATCTCCACTGAATGTGTTGCGAAATTGCAATGTTAATGTACCAACTAAAAATTAGAGGCTAAAGAAGAAGATGAAGATAATTATTGAGTATATCCATTAGTGGAAAGCCTGCGGATTATTTCAGTACTTGAAGATTTGTTAAATTCAATTACAAGTTATATCAGTAACTCTGAGAATCTAGGAAAAATAATGTATTTTATCATATTGACTTATCTATAAATAATTAAATTATCTATAAATAATAACTTATCTATAAATTGGGTGGCTTGGGTGGGATTATTAACGCACCGGTCCAATAATCAAGAGAACACGAGTTCGAATATCAACCGGATCAAAAGTTTTTGACCAGAGCAAAATCACATAGTACGGCCACCCCGTCTTTCGGAGGAGACGATAAGCCGTCGGTCCCGACCAAGAATAGTGTATAGCTATATACTATACTTGGGTCCCGACTACCTAAAAAGTAATCGTCATCTCTCATCATCACCCCTCTCACTCATTAACCACGGACAAGCCCAAGAGCTCATGTAGACATCACCCTCAGTATTATTATTAATTTGATGATGATAGTTTATTGATCCATTCTGAACTGCGATCACCACATTATTTCATTTAATTGGATTTATGTCGTTGTTTGAACATCGAAATAATGCGACTCAATAATGGTTTAATCCTATATTGTATATTCAATCGATATTTCATAATAAAATGTATTTACTTCGGTAGTCAAGAATTAAGCTTCTGGGAGT
>NW_024089972.1:0-2075 GCF_014356525.2 Nilaparvata lugens | reverse complement strand
TTAAGGCCCGGACTGTTCAGTCCGGGCCTTAGGGCCGGGCCTCAATGGTGATCTCCCTCCTCACGTACTGGTCGGCCTTACGGCCGATGCCATAGCCACCTCTAATACAAGGCCCCGGCCTACGATATTGCAACGTTGCAGCGTAGGCCTAGAATTTAATACACGATTGGTGAAAAAGATCAACTGGTATTTTTATAAATCTTCTTCACCAATCATGTTTTAGATTATAGGCCTATGCTGCGACGTTGCAATATCGTAGGCCAGGGCCTTGTATTAGAGGTGGCTATGGCATCGGCCGTAAGGCCGACCAGTACGTGAGGTATTAGAGGTGGCTATGATATTGTGCATTATTCTCCTGTAATTATGTACTTGGAGAAATAAATTCGAATTGGAATATTTTTCTCTAAATATGAATAATAGGAGAAATAAATTCGAATTAGATTTTTTTTCTCTAAATATGAATAATATTTTATCCACCACTGTTCAAGCCGCCATTTCGTAATACTTTCACTCCATAACTTTCTAAGCCAATCAGAGAGCAGCAATCCCGTATGATCCGCCTCCAAACCCATATCGCGCCTTCCTATTGGCCAATACTACTTGAGCTTTCGTCTCTCCTGAATTGAAGCCTCTCTCACTTCATAATGTCATGCACTTTTAGTGGGTCCACGTTATAATGGCAGTAGAGAAAGATAGGAGAACAACGTTGCCGATTTTCTGCCTAGCCAATGTCTATAATAATAACTGTTCATTATTATTTGAAATAATCAGTTATATTTTATTTTTCAAAAAATGTATTTTCAATAATTGGATAATACATTCTCAAAATAATTGAGATATTTTGTGGATTATTATTTTATATGATGCTGGTTTGATTATTTATATCTCGTGTAATATTAACGGTTCATTATTGTTAAAAGTAATCAATTATACTGTATTTTATTTGTCAAGAAAATATGAGGTCATGATTCAATAATTGAGATTAAATATTCCGTTCATCAATTATATTTCTACATTGTTGATTGAGAAAAGGCAATTGGCATGAATTCGAGACGATATTTAGGAAAATATCCCAAACACATGATGTGTTTGAGAGCTGCAGTTTAATGAAATACGATTCAAGGTGCATTCTCGTTTGTGCGTTAATTTCCGCAGTCATTGTTTACATTCATATTGTCCAAATTTCAAGTATGCTAAAACAGCTGATCAAATAACTTCTCATTATTTGTCTTTATCATTAAAGAATTAAACATTTCTAATAATATCAACGTATTGCCATAAAAAAGTATAAGCTCAACCTCCCCCATTAAAACATAATTGAACATAATCTTTCAGGTTATGTGGACGATTTGAAATCTACCCAATCTGAGATTATCTCCCTGTCGTGGTCGACGACGGCATTCACGCACAAACGAAAACCCAGCTTGAGGCCCGGTTGCACAAAAGCCAGTTAAATTTTAACCGTGATTAATTTGACGAGAACCAATCAGAGAAGGCCTTTTTTATAAGACAGCTTCTCTGATTGGTTCTCGTGTAATCAATCACGATTGAAATTTGAGAAGAAGAAGAAGGAGAAGAAGAAGAACTTTCTCGTAAGTTCATTAAAAATGAGTCATTTGAATGACATCCTATTTATCACAGAAGGGTGAGAAGATGAGTCATCTCGGAGTGACACTGTATCACCAGAGGAAATTACTACATTTCAATTGTTAACTTGGGTAATATAAACTGCTTCATCACCCATTTGTGTGAGTGTGTTAAGGTGCGTACAGATTTACGCGCCGCGAACATGAGCAATTCACTTTTAATCAGCTGGTGCCAAGCTTTTTATAACTGTATCTTACCGTTTCTGTAAAAATACAGATATAATCAGCTGATTAAAAGTGAATTGCTCATGTTCGCGGCGCGTATATCTGTACGCACCTTTATAGACACTGTTCTATCACATTTTATGTCTATGTGTTATAAAGCGTTCCATCACATATGACTGTATTTGTTGGTCATGTGTGAGTATGTATTTGTCAGCAAATGAGTGTGTGTTAGTAACCGAAGACCTCCATCACAATAGACCAATG
>NW_024089971.1:0-3992 GCF_014356525.2 Nilaparvata lugens | reverse complement strand
AAACACAAAAAAAAAAAAAACATTGAAAAACATCAAAAAACATTGAATAACATCGAAAATTATTGAAAAAACAGAAAAAACATTGAAAAACATTGAGAAACACTAAAAAAACTTCGAAAAACTTTGAAAATTATCGAGAAACTTCGATAAACATTGGAAAAACACTAAAAAAACATCGAGGAACATCAAAAAAATATTGAAAAACACTGAAAAAACATTGAAAAACACTAGATAACATTGAATAACATTGAAAAACACTGAAAAAACATTAGAAAACATTGAAAAACACTGAAAAACATTGAAAAAAACATTGGAAAACATTGAAAAACATTGAAAAACATCGAAAAACTTTGAAAAACTTGAAAAAACATTGAAAAAACACGGAAAAACCTGAAAGTACCCGAAACACACTAAAAAACATCGAGAAACATCAAAAAAGCATTAAAAAACATTGAAAAGCACAAAAAAAAACATTGAAAAACATCGAGAAACATAAAAAAAGGATTAAAAAACATTGGAAAACACTGAAAACATTGAAAAACACTGAAAAAACATTGAAAACATTAAAAAACATTGAAAAACACCGAAAAACATTGAGAAACAATGAAAAAACATTGAAAAAACTATGAAAAACATTGGAAACACTGAAAAACAATGAAAAACAATGAAAAACATAGAAAAACATTGAAAAACACCGAAAGACATTGAAAACATTGAAAAACACTGAAAACCATTGGAAACATTGAAAAACATTGAAAACATTGAAAAACATTGAAAAACACTGAAAAAACATTGGAAACATTAAAAACATTGAAAAACACCGAAAAACATTGAAAAACACTGAAAAACATTGAAAAACATTGGAAAACACTGAAAAACAATGAAAAAATCGAAAAACTTTGAAAAACACTGAAAAAACATTGAAAACATTGTAAAACATTGAATAACACTGGAGAACATCGAAAATTATTGAAAAACACTGAAAAAACATTGAAAAATATCGAAAAACATTGAAAAACAATGAAAAACATTTAGAAATATTGAAAAACATCAAAAAAAATTGAAAAACATTGGAAAACATTGAAAAACAATGAAAAACATTGAAAAACACTGAAAAACATTGAAAACATCGAAAAACACTGAAAAAAGATTGAAAACATTCAAAAACACTGAAAAAACATTGAAAACACACTGAAAAACATCGAAAAATGGAAAACCATTTAGAATTTGAAAAACATCAAAAAAAAATTGAAAAACATTGGAAAACATTGAAAAACAATGAAAAACATTGAAAAACACTGAAAAACATTGAAAATATCGAAAAACACAGAAAAAAGATTGAAAACATTCAAAAACACTGAAAAAACATTGAAAAACACTGAAAAACATCGAAAAACACTGGAAAAACATTGAAAACATCGAAAAACACTGAAAAAAGATCGAAAACATTGAAAAACTCTGAAGAACATCGAAAATTATTGAAAAACACTGAAAAAACATTGAAAACATTGAAAAACACTGAAAAATATAGAAAAACACCGAAAAAACATTGAAAAACATCGTAAAACATTGAAAAACATTGGAAAACACTGAAAAAACATTGAAAACATCGAAAAACATTGAAAAACACTGAAAAATCATTGAAAACATTGAAAAACAGGGAAAAAACATTGAAAACATTGAAGAACATTGAATAACACTGGAGAACATCGAAAATTATTGAAAAACACTGAAAAAACATCGAAAAACATTGAAAAACCTTGGAAAACATCGAAAAACACTTAAAAACATCAAGGAACATCGAAAAAACATTGAAAAACACTGAAAAAACATTGAAATACATTGAAAAACACTGAAAAACATTGAAAAACATTGAAAACATTGAAAGTTATCGAAAAACATTGAAAAACCTCGAAAAACATCGAAAAAAACAAAAAAACATCGAGAAACATCGGAAAAACATTGAAAAACTGTGAAAAACATCGATGAACTTCGAAAAAACATTAAAAAACACTGAAAAAACATTTAAAAACATTGAAAACACTGAAAAACATCGAAATACATTGGAAAACACTGAAAAAACATGGAAGAACATCAAAAACACTGAAAAACATTGAAAAACATCAAGAAACATGAAAAAAACATCAAATAACATTTGAAAACATTGAAAAACATTGAAAGACATTGAAAAAACATTGAAAAACATCGAGAAACATTAAAAAAACATAAAACACTGAGAAAACATCGAAAAACATTGAAAAACACTGAAAACCGTTGAAAAACTTCAAAAACACTGAAAAACATTGAAAAACATTGAAAAACATCGAAAAACATTGAAAAACCTTGAAAAACATCGAAAAACACCAAAAAACATCAAGAAACATTGAAAAACATTGAAAAATCGAAAAAAACATTGAAAAACACTGAAAAACATCGAAAAAACATTGAAAAACATCAAAAAAACTGAAAAAACATCGAGAAACATCGAAAAAACATTAAAAACATTGAAAAACACTAAAAAAATATTGTGAAACATCAAAAATTATTGAAAAACACAGGAAGAACATTGAGAGGTATCGAAAAACATTGGAAAAACACTGAAAAACATCGAAAAACATTGAAAAACACTGAAAAACATTGGAAAACATTGAAAAGCATTGGAAAAACATTGAAAAACACTGGAAAACATCAAGAAACATCGAAAAAACATCAAAAACGCTGAAAAAAAACATTGAAAAACATCGGAAAACACTGAAAAACATCGAGAAACATCGAAAAAGCATTAGAAAACATTGAAAAACACAAAAAAAACATTGAAAAACATCAAAAAACATTGAAAAACATCGAAAATTATTGAAAAAACAGAAAAAACATTGAAAAACACTAAAAAAACTTCGAAAAAAACATGGAAAATTATCGAGAAACTTCGATAAACATTGGAAAAACACTAAAAAAACATCGAGGAACATCAAAAAAATATTGAAAAACACTGAAAAAACATTGAAAAACACTAGATAACATTGAATAACATTGAAAAACACTGAAAAAACATTAAAAAACATTGAAAAACACTGAAAAACATTGGAAAACACTGAAAAAACATTGAAAATCATTGAAAAACATTAGAAAAACATGGAAAACACTGAAAAAACTTTGAAAAACATCGAAAAAAACATATATGATTATTTCATTATTATTCATTCATTTTATTTATTCATTCATCTATTTATTTATGTATTTATCTATTTATTTATTTATTTATCATTCATTCATCTTTTTATTTATTATTTATTTATTTATTCCATTGACAATCACAAATCATAATCATAATAATATATATATGATTGGGAGAGGACAACAGGCATAGCCCAAAACTGTCTTCTCCCAAATTTTTACAAATAAAAGTTTCAAAAAAGAATGAGGTTAAATTAATTCAATTTAGTCCACTTTATAATGGCAGTATTTGATTAGCAATGGAATTGCGATCCTTGTCTATCAGTCAACAAACCTGATAGCACTATCTCTTTTTCGCTTTGCTCTGTTGCCTGATCGTCTAACAATGTAGAATTGATAATTAATCAAAAAAATATTTCATCTCAATTATGAAAATTCATTATGGAATTATTGAAAAATACAATTTTTTTCAATAAAATATAATTGATTTTTTTAAACTGGAATGAACAGGTAATATTACATCAATAAACATGTATCAGTTCCCCTCTATAGAAGGCATTGACAAGACAGTGGATCGGCAAGGTTGTTCTCCTATCTTTCTTCACTACTATAATAACGAGAACCTCACAATAGAAACATGATATAAACAGAAATTGCTCGTTTAATAGTATAGGATAAATATTTTGTCAATGTAAATGCAAGATAACTAATTAACTACACTTAACTAATTATAGGGCAGTAGATGATTGACCCATAAACTACCAACAAAGCACTGAGTTTTTTATTTACAAAAAAATTGTAAATTACTCTTTTATCTT
>NW_024089970.1:0-3989 GCF_014356525.2 Nilaparvata lugens | reverse complement strand
TAAAAAAACATCGAGAAACATCAAAAAAGGATTAAAAAACATTGAAAAGCACAAAAAAAAACATTGAAAAACTTTGAAAAACATCAAAAATTTTTGAAAAACACAGAAAAAACATTGGAAAACAATGGAAAACATCGAAAAACACTTAAAACCATTGAAAAACATTGGAAAACACTGAAAAACATTGAAAAACATCGAAAAACATTGAAAAACATTGAAAAACACTGAAAAAACTTTGAAAAAACATCGAAAAAACATTATTTATTCATTATTCTTCATTCATTCATTTTATTATTCATTCATCTATTTATTTATGTATTTATCTATTTATTTATTTATTTATCATTCATTCATCTTTTTATTTATTTATTTATTTACTTATTTATTATCTATCATTTATTTTTTCCATTGACAATCACAAATCATAATCATATATATATGATTGGGAGAGGACAACAGGCATAGCCAAAACTGTCTTCTCCCAAATTTTTACAAATAAAAGTTTCAAAAAAGAATGAGGTTAAATTAATTCAATTTAGTCCACTTTATAATGGCAGTATTTGATTAGATGGAATTGCGATCCTTGTCTATCAGTCAACAAACCTCATAGCACTATTCTTTTTCGCTTTGCTCTGTTGCCTGATCGTCTAACAATGTAGAATTGATAATTAATCAAAAAAATATTTCATCTCAATTATGAAAATTCATTATGGAATTATTGAAAAATACAATTTTTTCAATAAAATATAATTGATTTTTTTAAACTGGAATGAACAGGTAATATTACATCATAAACATGTATCAGTCCCCTCTATAGAAGGCATTGACAAGACAGTGGATCGGCAAGGTTGTCTCCTATCTTTCTTCACTACTATAATAACGAGAACCTCACCTATGATGAGAAATCCAGTTTTCAGAGCAAATTAACTTATAATCTTCAGATGAAAATACACAAAATACAGAAAGAGAAAATATCTATTAAGCCTAATTATTTCAAGTAACTACGAACTAAAATACTTATCTAGTTTACAGTTGAAACACAGTGGCTATTGGCTTTACTACACTATAGCTAATTATGCACAAAAATTTATATAAAACTCAATTTAAAACATTAATAAATGACAATGATTTAGAGCAAAACTCCACGACAACATTTGTAGCCAGCCATTTTTCAGAGAAGGCAGAACAGGAAAAACAAGTTGCCAGTCACGAAACCAACGCCCTGTTCAATATCGATCTCCACAGACACGTCATCAAAAAATTATAACTTATAAGTTTAGAATTCACATTCTACATCTGTTCTCAATAAAACTTTATTTTGAAAATGTTATTTAAATTTTTATATATATCTCGATTTAAATAAACCATTTAACTAGTAATGTTAACCCTGCCTCGTTGACACCATGGAACAATGCACAAACATTTACGATAATAAATTCTCGTCAAAAAGTTATCCGTCTATTGATAACTCTGACATTTACTATAAAGTTCCATAGATCTCGAATTGAAGATTCGATTCCAATGTGAGAAGAAATGTAATATTACAAATACCCCCCTCTTGACATAAAAAATTTTACTGTTTGAAAATTGTTGAAATTAAATTTGAGAACAGTAACAATTTTTTCTATAAAAACATACATGTCAACTATAATTGAAAATTATTATAAAAATTCATCAATAGCATTGTTATTTGTTTCAAACAATATTTCAAAGTAAGAATATCAAAATTACTTTGATTTAGCTTTATAATTTAAAGAGAACTATCTCAACAGAAAGTTTAATATGTAAGAATAGTTTTTTGAAATTGCACATGAATTTAATATAAGAAAAATTTAATTTTTATTGCATAAAAAAAATTTAGTATGTTGAATGAAAAATTATTATTATTATATTATTTTTTTTTTTTTTATGAATTGATGAATTGTTACATTTAATTTTCACATAAAATTTCAATAAATCAAAAAATGTTCATTTCTTTCACTATTGACGCGGTTGATTTTATTGATGCACATTTTGGAAAACAGTCCGTAAAGGCACCAGTATGATTTTCAGTTAAGTGTGACTCAGTGTGATGACGTTAGTGTTGGGCTGATCCGAATACTCTTAGTGTTGGACTGATCTGGATGCACGTAGTGTTTGGCTATACTTGTATCGACTGATGCATATCAAACTCGATACAGGGACATCTCAGTTAGCATTGCTTCATGTTTGTAGTAGACGGCTGCATTCCAAATTCAATACAGAGTCACATAAATTTTGTATCATATTTGTAATTATACAATGTACATTTCAGGCTTGAAATGACAATGTAATTCATTTTTTGGAAAAGAGATAGACGCTGCATACAGGATTAATTTAGGTTGAGGATTAATTTAGGTAAGGTTGGTTTTTTGATATTTTCAGCTTTCAAGGTTTAGAGTTCTGCATACAGGAATAATTTAGGAGAGGATTTTTGAATCAATTCTTTCATGATACTGTGACTGTTCTTCTGAATTCAAAGTTGTGAATGTGAACATGGATGGCAATTACCTCCAGGTAATGCAGTAGTGTTGAAGTTTGAGATACAGAGTCAGCAATAAGCATGGCATTGCTATTGGTGTATGCTTTGGTGTCTGCTTTGGCATCGGCGTGATATTGGCATTGGCGCAGGCATTGGCATTGGCGCAGGCATTGGCATTAGCATTGGCGCAGATTTTGGCATTGGCGTAGCTATTGGCATTGGCGCAGGCATTGACATCAGCACAGGCATCGGCATTAGCATTGGCGCAGATTTTGGCATTGGCGTAGCTATTGGCATTGGCGCAGGCATTGACATCAGCACAGGCATCGGCGTTGATTTGGTGTTGGCATCAGCATTGGCGCAGATTTTGGCATCAGCATTGACGCAGATATTGGCTTCAGCGCAGGCATCGCATAGATATTCGCGTTGGCATCAGCACAGGCATCGGCGTAGATTTGGCGTAGTTATTGGTGTAGGCCGCAGCGTTGATTTTGGCGTAGATATGTCACACTAGTTCGAAAATCACCCAAATGTTCTTAACACTCTTCATGGCGTTCACTTGTTGCTGATTTTGAGATTCACATGATAACTATTTCAATGTTATGTCTGTGCTGTACCTGTTATCTTAAAATGCTTATAAACTAAGAAGAAAAACTTGATTAGGCTATCCATACAATCTAATACACATGAAAATTATTTTAAGTATTTATGAAATTGAAATTTGTTAACATCTTATTATACAGTCAGCAATACATAAATTGTGAAATATGGACATATCAATGATAAATTTAAAAAAAATCATTCATTTTCATCTATTCACTGTTCAAATATCAAAATTTAATCCATTTTCAAAATAGAAATAGAATTTCATAACACCCTGTATCATTATCAAAATTGTAAAAAACAAACATCATATCATCACAACAAAAATTTAATTTCAATACATATTTCAATAATTTCAGACATTTGGTCTTCTATTCACAATCATTTCATAATATATCTGCATTTCATTATCATTAGTATAACATTTCATTTATAGCATTTATAGCAAGTTCATTTCACATTTATGATTTATCATTCAGGTTTTCAAAATTATTTAGTTTTAATTTTGTTCAAAATTGTATAAAAAGCAAATTATTTTATATTGTTAATCATAGTTTGTTGGCACTATAGTTTATTTCGACTTTCAATGTTCTAAACAACTACATTTCATGACAAAACTTTACTATCAATCATTAAACAAGAATCATTCAAAACCATAATATTTTGCTTCAAAGGCAACAATATTCATAATTATCATCATCTATGGCAATCACATTATTAATCATCAATTTTGTTTTTGCTCTGGCAATCAACATAAGTAATCAACACAAAAATATTATCTCATTACTGCTCTCTAAGTCATAACCTCTGTTATTCTTCTTTAGGCAATAATGGGCTTCCATCTCAAAAAACAATCACATACCAGCAAAATTCTAATCAACAAACC
>NW_024089969.1:0-2857 GCF_014356525.2 Nilaparvata lugens | reverse complement strand
AAATCCTCCACAGCACCGCAGCAATACCAAAGAATACGGTACGTTACAATCATTTCAGACTTGAGACAACAGTTTGATCAACGATTTCAAGATTTTTAAAAGCATATCAAATGTGGTACAATTTATCAACTCTCTTTTGTAGAGATTTATGCAGGAGATTTTGCAGCTTGTGTTGTAAACATTTCAACAGGCTTCAGTTGAAAATGGAATTTGTGGTTTTTCAAAATGATTTGTCTCTCAGTTCACTTTCTCCTAAACTGGAAATATTTGGCACCAATAAAAAATATTCAAATATTATTCAAGTTGCATTGAGTTGAAAGCCATGTTCAGCTCTACTTACTTGTGTAAAGCACTTTTTGAAGTATGAAATTCATTGAAAATCTATATAGACAAGACTGACTGATGCACATTGGACAACTGCATCAGAATAGCGGCTACAACGTACACTCCAAACATCAAGAAACATCTTGATGACCAAAAAGAGTTCCACTGCTCTCATTGAAATGTACATTTCCACTTTTGTTATACGATCTGCTATGATAAAAGTAGATTTCAACACTAGAAATGTAACTTCATGGGCAATAAATATGTGAAAATTTCATTTGGGGGCGTACCGTCTTTCTTCAGTCTAATATTCGTTGGTAGCTCACTTGAAGATTATAAATGATAATTATTCTAGCTCACAGGCTAATTAGTTGGCGACCATTGGACTAGTGTAACAAATGAAACAAAACTCAATCTGGAGACAGGTATTATTATAAATAAAATAAAATTAACCAAATCAGGTGAACTAAAAACAAGTAAGAAGCGCGGTGAGATCGACGAACAAAATAAAATCGTAAAAAAGATACAATAATTATTGTTGAAAATCTGCTTTTTGACCAAGTATCGAGAATACTCACATCCAACAGGCGCACTCATTCACACATTCGTTACTCACTCTCAATGTTTAATTACATTACTCAATGTACAATTACTCAATGTACAATTATTAGCCGAAAAAGGTACAATCACAGAGGAAACAAACACTACTTTATGCTTATTCCGTGGTACAATCATCGGAAAGAGTAAGGTGTACTAAAATACCTTCCTGCTCCTCTGGGTTCAGGGAAGTCACCCAATCGTTGACTAATTTTTTATAGTGACTTATTCTCAAATTGTCAGATTTTCCAAATAGACGGGCAGTTTATAATTGTGGTAATTATTAATATTGAATGAAAGACTAAGAAATTGTCAAAAACCACAGATTTATTGATAGTTAGAAAGACCCTGTTTTGGTTATTACCATAGAGAAACAATAGTGTAAGTAGATACCCATGGCATAGGGAATTTATGTCGCAACTTTTACTGTTATCTCAAGCCGATTACTGTCGATTATTGTCAACTTTTACTGTTTTGTTGGGGTGATAGTGTATGACGGCACAATTTGAGAGACTACAATACCACAGCTGCATAAGAAGAACTACGTGTACTATTGGCTTGGGATAACAGTAAAAGTTGCGACATAAATGCCCTATACCATGGGATATCTACTTATGCTTTCGTTTCTCTATGGTTATTACAGCATTGTCAATCTCTGATAAACTAAAACTGAATACAAGACCAGCAGAATTTATACTAGTAGGCGAGTACTGCTATTGGCAAGGGCATGAACGCCGCCATTGGCCCAGCTAGACAATCTCCTTCCACTCAACGGTGTCACAAAATGGCGGCAGACTCGTCATGATAACAAAATCTACTTTCAGTACAAAATAATAACCAAGAAAACAAGTGTGTAAGATAATAAAACAAATATGTAAATGGTAAAACTATCTACACCATTGTCAATCTCTGATAAACTTAAACTAAATACAAGAGCAGCAGAACTTATACTATAGGTGAGTACTGCTATTGGTCAAGGGCATGAACCCTGCCATTGGCCCAGCTAGACAGTCTCCTCCACTCAACGGTGTCACAAAATGGCGGCTTAAGCAACAGACTCGCCATGATAATAAAATTTACTTTCAGTACAAAATAATAACCAAGGAAACAAGTGTGTAACATAATAAAACAAAAATGTAAATGGAAAAACTATTGACTAATGTATGCTTACCATTGTATGATAAACTAAATTCGTAGTGTTTGTATTGGTTGAAAAGAATCTGGTCATTTAAACTATACTGGGAATTCTTCCTAATTACTCTTGTTATTTCTAAAACCTTGTGGAATATTCAGAGATCTGCCTTTATTATTAACATGCAGAAAACTCAACATTCTCCTCAACTTTGAACTTGTGATTATTTTTTCTCAATTTTCTGCAAAGTTAGATTCTCCATCTTGTTTATTCCAATCTCTGATGACGTGTTTTTTTATTCTACTTTTGAAACTTCCACCATTTTGACCCACATAACAAGCATTACAATCACCACATTTAAGTTTTGTACACCCCACTTTTATCCCAATATCAAGTTGATATTACTTCAGATACCAGTATCAGAGATTGATTGATTGATTGAGTACTTTCTTTAATACGTAGATTACAATATATACTGGCTTATACACTTATATACAATAGCTTACAATACAGCAAAATTATAGATGAATTTACATAATATAGACTAAGAAAATAATTATTGAACTGTATATGATATGAAAAAAGAAATCTGTAATAACTGTAGATAATTAGATATATTGTTATGCATCTACATAAATTGGCGGAGCTTTGGACATATCAATGTCCATTCTTCGGAAAGAATATTGAAAATATCCTCCCCACTAACTCTCTACCAAAACTAGAGACAGAGACTTGGTAACGCTGTTCTCCTATCTTTCTCCACTGTCATTGTAATGTGGAACTCATATAAAGCTCATATCTAGA
>NW_024089968.1:0-3109 GCF_014356525.2 Nilaparvata lugens | reverse complement strand
TCTAATTATCAATAAATCAGTGGTTTTTTGACCATTTCTTAGTCTTTTTCATTCAAAATTTGATAGTGTTGATAAGAGTACTTAGCAATCCTATGAAAATCACTGTGAAATTTGATAACTTGGAAGTTTGGACTCTGTTTTCCAAAAATTCTACTTGAAAATGTTTGATGATTTGTTTGGAAGTGATGTGGTTTGAAGTGTGTCTACTTGCAAATAAAATGTTAATCAAATACCATTATAACGAGGTCCATTATAACGTGGACCTCACTATGGGAAGATGATACAAAGATCACCACATATGATACAGTATCATCTGAGCCTGATACATAACACAATAATTTGTTACAAACTTTGGCAACAGTGCAGAGGTAGGGAAGGATACCGCTATCTGCTTTGTCTGCAGATAGACAAGGATAGCAACACCAATGTAATCAGTTACTGCCATTATAACGTGGACTTCACTCTAGGAAGATGACCACATAATGATACAGTATCAACGCAAATGATACAGTATCATGTGAACTTGATACAAAGCACAATAATTTGATAAAAAACTACCAAACTTTGGCAACAGTTCAGAGGTAGGGAAGGATAGCTCTATCTGCTTTGTTGAATGATAGACAGGATAGCAAACCAATGTTAATCAGTTACTGGCCATTATAACGTGGACTTCACTCTAGGAATATGACCACATAATGATACAGTATCACGCAAATGATACAGTTATCATGTGAACTTGATAAAAAGCACAATAATTGATAAAAAACTACCAACTTTGGCAACAGTTCAGAGGTAGGGAAGGATAGCTGTATTGCTTTGTTGAATGATAGACAAGGATAGCAACACCAATGTTGATCAGTTACTGCCATTATAACGTGGACTTCACTCTAGGAAGATGACCACATAAATGATTCAGTATCAACGCAATGATACAGTATCATCTGAGCTTGATACATAACACAATAATTTGATAAAAAACTACCAAACTTGGCAACAGTTCAGAGTTAGGGAAGGATAGCTCTATTGCTTTGTTGAATGATAGACAAGGATAGCAACACCAATGTTAATCAGTTACTGCCATTATAACGTGGACTTCACTCTAGGAAGATGACCACATAATGATACAGTATCAATACAAATGATACAGTATCATCTGGCTATAAACATTAACACAAGAATTTGATACAGAACTTCCAAACTTTAGCAACAGTTCAGAGATAGGGAAGGATGCGCTCTCTGATTGTGGAAATGATAGACAAGGATAGCAACACCAATGTTAATCAAATACTGCCATTATACGTGGACTTCACTCTCGGAAGATGACCACATAATGATACAGTATCAACATAAATTATACAGTATCATCTGAGCTTAATACATAACACAATAATAGACAAGGATAGCAACACCAATGTTGATCAAATACTGCCATTACAACGTGGACCTCACTATATGAAGATGATACAAAAATCACCATACATGATACAGTATCAACACAAATGATACAGTATCATGTGAACTTGATACATAACACAATAATTTGACACAAACTATGGAAACAGTTCAGAGGTAGGGAAGGATGGCACTATCTGCTTTGTGGAATGATAGACAAGGATAGCAACACCAAGTTAATCAAATACTGCCATTATAACGTGGACCTCACTAAAGGACGATGATACAAAGATCACCACACATGATACAATATCAACACAATATTATACAGTATCATCTGAGCTTGATACATAACACAATAATTTGTTACAAACTATGGAAACCAGTTCAGAGGTAGGAAGGATGGCACTATCTGCTTTGTGGAATGATAGACAAGGATAGCAACACCAATGTTAATCAGTTACTGCCATTATAACGTAGACTTCACTCTAGGAAGATGACCACATATGATACAGTATCAACATAAATGATACAGTATCAGCTGAGCTTGACACATAACACAATTATTTGACACAAAACTTCCAAACTTTGGCAACAGTTCAGAGGTAGGGAAGGATAGCGCTATCTGCTTTGTTGAATGATAGACAAAGATAGCATACCAATGTTATCAGTTACTGCATTATAACGGGACCTCACTCTAGGAATATGACCACATATGATACCGTATCAACGCAAATGATACAGTATCATGTGAACTGATACATAACACAATTATTTGACACAAACTACCAAACTTTGGCAACAGTTCAGAGGTAGGGAAGGATAGCGTTATCTGATTTGTGGAATGATAGACAAGGATAGCAACACCAGTGTTAATCAAATACTGCCATTATAACGTGGACCTCACTATAGTAAAATGATACAAAGATCACCACAATATGATACAGTATCAACTGAGCCTGATACATAACACAATAATTTGTTACAAACTTTGGCAACAGTGCAGAGGTAGGAAAGGATAGCTCTATTGCTTTGTTGAATGAGACAAGGATAGCAAAACCTAAGTTGATCAAATACTGCCCTTATAACGTGGACCTCACTATAGGAAGATGATACAAATATCAACACAATATGATACAGTATCATGTGAACTTGATACAAAGCACAATAATTTGATACAAAACTAACAAACTTTCGCAACAGTTGAGGTTATTAACACAATGATACGTATCATCTGAGCTTGATACATAACACAATAATTTGTTACAAACTTTGGCAACAGTGCAGAGGTAGGAAAGGATAGCTCTATCTGCTTTGTTGAATGATAGCAAGGATAGCAACACCATTGTTGATCAAATACTGCCATTATAACGTTAACCTCACTATAGGAAGATGATACAAATATCAACACAATATGATACATATCATGTGAACTTGATACAAAGCACAATAATTTGATACAAAACTAACAAACTTTCGCAACAGTTGAGGTTATTAACACAAATGATACAGTATCATGAGCTGATACATAACACAATAATTTGTTACAAACTTTGGCAACAGTGCAGAGGTAGGAAAGGATAGCTCTATCTGCTTTGTTGAATGATTGTTTAGAATAGCAACACCAATGTTGTTCAACTTTTTTTATTTTTGAGATAACCTTTTTTTTTTTTTTTTACAATATCCACATGATTTTTACAGTATCATGGAACTTTTT
>NW_024089967.1:0-3121 GCF_014356525.2 Nilaparvata lugens | reverse complement strand
AAAAAGAATATATCCTTACTCATACTGAGTTGTCCCAAAAAATTCGCGGAAACATCATTCCTCCCATCGAAGTTTTCATAATGATTTAACTGATACACCTCTGTCTCGCAAAGAATATGAGCATGCGCAAAGAGTGTTCTCCACATTCAAACTGAAATCGCTCGGTGAATATCACAATTCTTTTTATGTTTGGATGTGTTGCTATTAGCGGAAGTTTCGAATCTATGAGGTCTATGCTTTTAGCTCATATGGCCTTGATGTCACTCATTTGTTTCCCTCGCGCACTTTACCTGGAATTGTATGTGGAAGTACACTAAGGTCGAACTAGAGTTGATCACAATCCTGACATGCATCTCATGTTGAGGAGGGGATGAGGGTGGAGTTGTCAGTTATCGTAACGTTATTGTGAGGCGAATAACAAGCATCTACCTGAGACATACGACCCTCAAAAACCAAGTAATTATCTCTTTATATTGATGCAAACAGTTTATACTCAGAGGCCATGAGTTGAAACTTACCTGTTGGAAATTTCAAATTCCTCACAGAGGAAGAAATTCCAAGCTTGATTTCGCGAATTTGGACAGCAATTCAGAAACTGGATATGTAATGGAATGTGATCTCAAGTATCTGAAAGAGTTACATGATAAGCATGGTAGCTTCCCACTCGCGCCTCTCCACCAAACACTCCACACGAATTGCTGTCAAACTATCAAACAAATGAGAACGGTAAAACTGGAAACAAAAAGCTCATGAAACCACTTTTGACCGTGAAAAGTACATTGTCCACTATCTCAATTTAAAACTCTACCTTCAGCTCGGTTTGCAATTAATGAAAGTACATTGCATTAGCTTTCCTAATCTCCTGGCTGAAAAGCTACATCGACTCAATATCCGCAATAGACAGACTGCAAAAAATAAATTTGAAGTATCATTCTTTAAGGCTGTTGTTAATCTTATCTTTGGTAAGACTATTCTATCAGTTCGCAAGCATATCAATGTTAAAATTATCACAGACAAAAACGATTAGATAAGTACATTTCAAATCCGTTATGCAAATGCTGGCAAATAATTAGTCCAAACGTGATCGTGTTTTCTCTCGTAAGTTGGAACTAAAAATGAACAAGCCAGGCTTTCCGTACTGGAGTTGAGTAAATTCCATATGTACGATTTTTTCTATTGTAAATTACAAAAAATTATACTGTGGTATCACATAGAACTCTGTATGACTGATACCAATAGTTTTCTTTTAATGTAAAAGTGGAGGACGTGTATCAGTGATAAAGAAAATTTGAACCTTCCAACACTAGTAACTACCCCCCTTACCACCCCTGCTTTTCCATGGAGAGAAATAAAGTTGTAGGAGAGTTCAAGGATGAGACAGCATCGAAAACCGTCCATCAATTTATTGGGCTTCGATCTAAACTTACTCATATTTAGTATGTAATGAGAATGGAGAACCTGTAAATAAATGTGTAGCAAAGGGTGTACAGAGTGGAGTGAAATGTAGAAAACTTAATTTTAATTTATACAAGAAATCGCTGATTGAATGTTGTGAACACATTGAAAAAATGAATATGATGAGATCCTATAATCACACCATGTATCAGATGAATGTGCAAAAATCTGCTTGAGTCCTTATGATGACAAGAGATACATTGCAGAGAATGGTGTGGACACTTGCCTTTTGGACATTATAGAGTCCCGACAACGCTCTAACTGATTGCTCAGTATGCCCCGTGATGATCATCCAACACCACACTAATTTTGATTTCCTGTTGTAAATATGAATATTATTAGATCTAAGATAGCGTTAGAACTTCATAGCGGCCATGGTGTCAACTACCCCTCGCAAATATGAGTTGAAAAGTGAAAAAGACTTGCTTCGAGCCGATCTCATTGAGATGAGCAGTTTATCACGTTTTAATAAAGGTTATAGGTATATCTTACTGGTTATTAATTGTTTTTCAAAATTTGCATATTGTGTACCATTAAAAGACAAGTCAAGTCAATCTGTATTTGATGCACTCGAACCAATTATTTCTAAAAATAAGGGAGTAAGTTGTTCAAATCAGATCAGGGAACAGAATTCTTTAATTCAAAAGTTGAAGCGTTATAGATAGATACAGTATTAAAACATTACCATGTTTTTAGTGATAAGAAAGCTTCCATAGTTGAAAGGTTTAATAGAACAATAAAGCAAAAATTTAAAGATATTTAATGAATGTGGAACCAAAACTGGATAAGCCAGCTAGACAGTTGGTTCAGAATTATAATGCAACAACGCACACTTCAATTAGAATGAAACCTAGAGATGTGCGCAAGAAAGATTGTAATCATGTTTTAATGTCTTTGAATTCTGCATTCAATAGATGATATAAATTGAAAATTTCAAAACCAAAATTAAGCTAGGAGATGTTGTATGAATCTCAAAGAAAAGGGTATTTTCGATAAATCTTATAACATAAATTGGAGCACAGAGTATTTTGTGATTCATTCTGTATTCCATTCTCAACCTGTAACATACAGCTTGCGAGATCTAAACGGGAAGTAATTAGTGGTAGGTTTACGGAGAAGAGAAATTAAAAAAACACAATTAATGAATCGGAGAGAGACAAGTATATCTGATTGAAAAAAATATTAAAGAGTGATAAAAAAGGATGCTTGTAAGTGGATTGTAATATCAACACCTTGTTATATTAGTAGAAGTCAACTATGGATGAAAAATAATCTATTGAATATCATATTATAATACATTGCATTTACTGTAAAGTCATGAAGATTTGGTGTAAATATAATATGTCTTTATCAAAAAATGCTTCTCATCTTCATTTCAATCTGTAGTTTCATTTTCGTAATTTGCTTTAGAAAATCTTTGACTAAGCCATAGATAAGGAGAAGCAGAGCATATGCATTCTCATAAAAGAGAGGGTGCGAGAGGTGCGGGAGAGAGAAGGGAACGATAATTGAAGTGAGAAACTTCTATCAGTTTGCTAGTGCATTGCTGTGAAAGGGGGAAGGGGAAATTGTAAAAACGGTAAGTTGTTACCTCATAATGCAAGGATCCTTATAATAGGGTCTTCAGGGAGTGGTAAGACCAGTTGTATTTAATTTAATTTTTTCA
>NW_024089966.1:0-3021 GCF_014356525.2 Nilaparvata lugens | reverse complement strand
AGTGCATTGCTGTGAAAGGGGGAAGGGGAAATTGTAAAAACGGTAAGTTGTTACCTCATAATGCAAGGATCCTTATAATAGGGTCTTCAGGGAGTGGTAAGACCAGTTGTATTTAATTTAATTTTTTCAAAGAATGGGTTGAGAATTGAATATTATGTTGATAAAAAAATACAATCTCAACTTGGACTAATATATAAACTAAACTGAGGTACTACCTGAACCACTAGGAGTGAATATTTATACAATACAGTATCAAAAAGAGTTTCTTACTCTCAATGATCTCATTAGAGAACCTTAAATTACTCAAGAATATCTCTAATTTTAACGTATCAATAAATTGTAAATAAATAGTTGCCAATCATCGGTCGAACTATCACTAAACTAAGGACGGCCAGTAGTGAATATTGTACTCTACAGTATCTATGAGAGTTTCTCACTCTCAAAGATACTCAGTAGAGTAGAGTAGTAGAGAACTATTGAATTTCTCAAGAATATCTCCACTTCCCAGCATATCCAAGGGTGATAACCCTCTTTGATGCAAAATAACTTGTGCACATCCTCTACCGATAGATAGTGTCCACTATAAAGAAAATTGCATGCAAGTTAAGACTTGAGATTATGTTAAAACTAAGATTAACTACAAGCTATCACAAGATAGCGGTGATTTCCATTCTCCCCGCCAACTAGCACAGGCTAATGGCTCAACCCCGCCAACTAGCAAAGGCTAGAGGCTTTACCCCGCCAACTAGCAAAGGCTAGAAGCTTTACCCCGCCAACTAGCAAAGGCTAGAGGCTATATTTCACATACTTCAATCTTAATTCTCAACTTATATTTGAATTTTCTAAACACTAAAACTAAAATGCATGCAATTTGAGACTGTAGATGAGGCTAGAGGCTTCGTTTTCCCATCCCCCGCCAACTAGCAAAGGCTAGAGGCTTCACCCCGCCAACTAGCAAAGGTTAGAGGCTTTACCCTGCCAACTAGCAAAGGCTAGAGGCTTCACCCCGCCAACTAGCAAAGGCTAGAGGCTTTACCCCGCCAACTAGCAAAGGCTAGAGGCTATATTTTCCATTCCCCGCCAACTAGCAAAGGCTAGAGGCTTCACCCCGCCAACTAGCAAAGGCTAGAGACTATACTTAATATCACTCCAGCCAGAACCAACCGGATAGAACAAGGCACTACCGAAAGGGTCGGGATGAACTGTGTCATAATAGTAAACACCATAAACATCCCAGCCCTAGCTTGATATCTTTGTTAGAATAGGGAAGTGTTAGAGAATTCTATCCTGTCTTGACAACTGAAATATGTTACCAGATATCTCATACCACATCCAGTGATCCACATCTCCACTTTGGTAGTAGAGCTGCTCTCCAATGCATTGAATATCTGGTGACATCTCCATTATAATTCACATGTATCTCCACAATATTGTTTGTTTAGTTGTTCATCAATCCTGCTGAAATGACAAAACTTCATTGATAATCTTATACACAATTGATTGAAGGTTAACTGTTAATTAAATAACAAATTTCAATAGATATAGTGCCAGTAGAATTATCAAACTGGTTCAATAAATATTTCACCATACATTGTTAAAGATGATAAATTAAAAAATGCCATGACTTGATATTAAATTGTGTCACAAAAAAGGATCTAGTAAATATTGAATAAAGATACAAATAAAAATCTGATATTAAAAAAGATATTATTTAATCTAATGTAATCTAATTATTAATCTATCCAATCTATTATTTATCTCTCTATTTATAATTTTGATATTATTCAAAAACACTTGATATTAATTGTGTCACAAAAAAGGAACTAGTAAATATTGAATAAAGATACAACTGAAAAAAATCGAATATGCTTTAAAATTGTCTAGAACAATAAGATTGATATTCAAAACAAAGCAATTTTATATAATGTAGATAAACAGTTACAATCTTACTTGGACTGAACTAAGAGAACCTGAATCAACATGAGTGTATGTTTGTACAAGACAGTATCAAAAGAGTTTCTTACTCTCAATGATACTCATTAGAGAACCCTGAATTTTCTCAAGAATATCTCTAATTTTAAAGTATCAAAATGATGATGAAGACCATACTAATTAAATGATAAATCTTTTGGTGCTGTCGGCCATTCTGGAGAGCCTAACGCAGGCGTTTGAGGCATCTTTTTCAGGAGTCCTCTACCGTCGCTGGCCTGGAATGTCGCAGGTCTCGACTGTCGGGGCTGTACGAAAATTAGAGAGGCCTCAACTGTCGCCTACCGCGGCGACATTTGAGGCTTCTTTTTCAGAATCCTCTACCGTCCGCAGGTCTCGACTGTCGGGGCTTACAAATTAGAGATGTCTCAACTGTCGCCTAACGCAGGGGACATTGAGGACCTGGCCTCGACTGTTCGCCAGGACTTCGTCTGTCGTTTGCCTCGTTTGACATCGACCCAAATAATCAATTCATGTCAAATTGATTAAATTTATCATTAAAAATATTTTTTATAATTTTATTTTGCTTTCATAACTGAGATCAGATTTACAAACCTGAAATGGCGGCTAATTTGAAAAGCTGTGATACACCATATGAACTTCAATCATAGCACTAAGTTATTCGGTAGGTATTCTATTCCAATTTCTTTTTAAAATAGTAGAAAAAAGAAATCTCATCTATAATAAGATAATTTCAATGATAAATTCTGAAGTAACCTTTCAATATGATTTATATGATTTATTTACGCCGGTAGGCCTAACCTATTCCGGTAAACTGAAGCATGGACAAAGTCTACGATGTCTCAAAGTTATAAACTTTTAAAGTGTCATTTCAGTATAATTTGTGTTTCTCATAAGGTAATATCTAAAAAATTATTTCATTCATTCAAAATATATTTAAAATCAATTATACGACTCTCTACTTTAGCATTTTTGTTATAAATCAAATAAAACAGGCGGTTGAGGATTGTTTGTCTACTTCTGTACAGTCACTGTCAAAGTGAAATAAAATATTTCTGGCCAACTGGCAAC